>NC_133124.1:182589228-182889228 GCF_048418815.1 Hemitrygon akajei | reverse complement strand
AATCCCACTGTCCTTCTCTCTCCACAGCCCCGTATCAGTCCCCAAACTAATCCCACTGTCCCACTCTCCCCACAGCCCTGTATCAGTCCCCAAACTAATCCCACTGTCCCACTCTCCCCACAGCCCTGTATCCATCCCCAAACTAATCCCAATGCCTACTCTCCTCACAGCCCTGTATCAATCCCCAAACTAATCCCACTGTCCCACACTCCTCACTGCCCTGTATCTGTCCCCAGACAAATACCACTGTCCCACTCTCTCCCCAGAGCCCTGTCTCAGTCCCCAAACTAATCCCACTGTCCCACTCTCCCCACAGCCCTGCATCAGTCACCAAACTAATCCCAATGTCACATTCTCTCCCCACAGCCCTGTATCAATCCCCGAACTAATCCCACTGTCCCACTCTCCCGACAGTCCTGTATCAGTCACCAAACAAATCCCACTATCCCACTCCCTCCGCACAGCCCTGTATAAATCCCCAAACTAATACCACTGTCCCAGTCTCTCACCACAGCCCTGTAACAATCCCCAAACTAATCCCACTGTCCCACTCTCCCCACAGCCCTGTAACAATCCCAAAACTAATCCCATTGCCCTACTCACCCCACAGCCCTGTATCAATCCCCAAACTAATCCCACAGTCCCACTCTCTCCACACAGCCCTGTATCAATCCCCAAATTAATCCCACTGTCCCACTCTCCCCACAGCCCCGTATCAATCCCCAAACTAATCCCATTGTCCCAATCTCCCCCCAGAGCCCTGTATCAATCCCCAAACTAATACCACTGTCCCACTCTCCCCACAGCCCCGTATCAATCCCCGGACTAAACCCATTGTCCCTCTCTCTCCCCACAGCCCTGTATCAATCCCCAAACTAATCCCACGGTCCCACTCTCCCCACAGCCCCTTATCAATCCCCAAACTAATCCCATTGCCCTACTCTCTCCCCACAGCCCTGTAACAGTCCCCAAACTAATCCCACTGTCACACTCTCCCCACAGCGCTGTATCAATCCCCAAACTAATCCCACTGTCCCACTCTCCTCACAGCCCTGTATCAGTTCCCAGACTAATCCCACTGTCCTACTCTCCTCACAGCCCTGTATCAGTACCCAAACTAATCCCACTGTCCCACTCTCCCCACAGCCCCGTAACAATCCCAAAACTAATCCCATTGCCCTACTCACCCCACAGCCCTGTATCAATCCCCAAACTAATCCCACTGTCCCACTCTCTCCGCACAGCCCTGTATCAATCCCCAAATTAATCCCACTGTCCCACACTCCCCACAGCCCCGTATCAATCCCCAAACTAATCCCATTGTCCCAATCTCTCCCCAGAGCCCGGTATCAATCCCCAAACTAATCCCACTGCCCCCCTCTCCCACCAGCCCCGTATCAAGCCCCAAACTAATCCCACTGTCCCTCTCTCCCCACAGCCCTGTATCAGTCCCCAAACTAATCCCACTGTCCCATTCTCCCCAGAGACCTCTGTCAGTCACCAAACTAATCTCACTGTCCCACTCTCCCCACAGCCCTGTATAAATCCCCAAACTGTTCCCAATGTCCCACTCTCCCCACAGCCCTGTATCCAACCTCAAACTAATCCCAATGTCCTACTCTCCTCACAGCCCTGTATCAATACCCAAACTAATCCCACTGTCCTACTCTCTCCAAAGCCCTGTATCAGTCCCCAAACTAATCCCACTGTCCCACTCTCCCCACAGCCCTGTATCAGTCCCCAAACTAATCCCACTCTCCCACTCTCCCCACAGCCCTGCATCAGTCACCAAACTAATCCCACTGTCCCACTCTCTCCGCACAGCCCTGTATCAATCCCCAAATTAATCCCACTGTCCCACTCTCCCCACAGCCCCATTTCAATCCCCAAACTAATCCCACTGTCCCTCTATCCCCACAGCCCTGTATCAGTCCCCAGACTAATCCCACTGTCCCATTCTCCCCAGAGACCTGTGTCGGTCAACAAACTAATCTCACTGTCCCACTCTCCCAACAGCCCTGTATAAATCCCCAAACTGTTCCCACTGTCCCACTCTCCCCACAGCCCTGTATCCATCCTCAAACTAATCCCAATGTCCTACTCTCCTCACAGCCCTGTATCAATAAACAAACTAATCCCACTGTACTACTCTCTCCACAGCCCTGTATCAGTCCCCAAACTAATCCCACAGTCCCACTCTCCCCACAGCCCTGCATCAGTCACCAAACTAATCCCAATGTCCCATTCTCTCCCCACAGCCCTGTATCAATCCCCGAACTAATCCCACTGTCCCACTCTCCCGACAGTCCAGTATCAGTCACCAAACTAATCCCACTGTCCCACTCTCCCCACAGCCCTTTATCAGTCCCCAAACAAATCCCATTGTCGCACTCTCCCCACAGCCCCGTAACAATCCCAAAACTAATCCCCTTGCCCTACTCACCCCACAGCCCTGTATCAATCCCCAAACTAATCCCACTGTCCCACTCTCTCCGCACAGCCCTGTATCGATCCCCAAATTAATCCCACTGTCCCACTCTCCCCACAGCCCCGTATCAATCCCCAAACTAATCCCATTGTCCCTATCTCTCCCCACAGCCCTGTAACAGTCCCCAAACTAATCCCACTGTCACACTCTCCCCACAGCGCTGTATCAATCCCCAAACTAATCCCACTGTCCCACTCTCCTCACAGCCCTGTATCAGTTCCCAGACTAATCCCACTGTCCTACTCTCCTCACAGCCCTGTATCAGTACCCAAACTAATCCCACTGTCCCACTCTCCCCACAGCCCCGTAACAATCCCAAAACTAATCCCATTGCCCTACTCACCCCACAGCCCTGTATCAATCCCCAAACTAATCCCACTGTCCCACTCTCTCCGCACAGCCCTGTATCAATCCCCAAATTAATCCCACTGTCCCACACTCCCCACAGCCCCGTATCAATCCCCAAACTAATCCCATTGTCCCAATCTCTCCCCAGAGCCCGGTATCAATCCCCAAACTAATACCACTGTCCCACTCTCCCCACAGCCCCGTATCAATCCCTGGACTAAACCCATTGACCCACTCACTCCCCACAGCCCCGTATCAATCCCCAAACTTATCCCACGGTCCCACTCTCCGCACAGCCCTGTCTCAGTCCCCAGACTAATACCACTGTCCCACACTCTCCAAAGCCCTGTATCAATCCCCAAACTAATCCCACTGCCCCCCTCTCCCACCAGCCCCGTATCAAGCCCCAAACTAATCCCACTGTCCCTCTCTCCCCACAGCCCTGTATCAGTCCCCAAACTAATCCCACTGTCCCATTCTCCCCAGAGACCTGTATCAATCCACAAACTAATCGCACTGTCCCACTCTCTCCGCACAGCCCTGTATCAATCCCCAAACTAATCCCACAGTCCCACTGTCCCCACAGCCGTATCAATCCCCAAACTAAACCCATTGTCCCACTCTCTCCCCATAGCCCTGTATCAATCCCCAAACTAATCCCACTGTCCCACTCTCTCCACAGCCCTGTATCAGTCCTCAAACTGATCCCACTGGCCCACTCTCCGCACATCCCTGTCTCAGTCCCCAGACTAATCCCACTGTCCCATTCTCCCCAGAGACCTGTGTCGGTCACCAAACTAATCTCACTGTCCCACTCTCCCCACAGCCCTGTATAAATCCCCAAACTCTTCCCACTGTCCCACTCTCCCCACAGCCCTGTATCCATCCTCAAACTAATCCCAATGTCCAACTCTCCTCACAGCTCTGTATCAATACCCAAACTAATCCCACTGTCCTTCTCTCTCCACAGCCCCGTATGAGTCCCCAAACTAATCCCACTGTCCCACTCTCCCCACAGCCCTGTATCAGTCCCCAAACTAATCCCACTGTCCCACTCTCCCCACAGCCCTGTATCCATCCCCAAACTAATCCCAATGTCCTACTCTCCTCACAGCCCTGTATCAGTCCCCAAACTAATCCCACTGTCCCACTCTCCCCACAACCCTGTATCCATCCCCAAACTAATCCCAGTGTCCCACTCTCCTCACAGCCCTGTATCTGTCCCCAGACTAATACCACTGTCCCACTCTCTCCCCAGAGCCCTGTATCAGTCCCCAAACTAATCCCACAGTCCCACTCTCCCCACAGCCCTGTATCAATCCCCAAACTAATACCACTGTCTCACTCTCCCCACAGCCCCGTATCAATCCCCGGACTAATCCCACTGTCCTACTCTCTCCACAGCCCTTTATCAGTCCTCAAACTGATCCCACTGGCCCACTCTCCGCACAGCCCTGTCTCAGTCCCGAGACTAATCCCACTGTCCCACACTCTCCAAAGCCCTGTATTAATCCCCAAACTAATCCCACTGTCCCCCTCTCCCCACAGCCCCGTATCAAGCCCCAAACTAATCCCACTGTCCCTCTCTCCCCACCCCCCTGTATCAGTCCCCAGACTAATCCCACTGTCCCATTCTCCCCAGAGCCCTGTGTCGGTCACCAAACTAATCTCACTGTCCCACTCTCCCCACAGCCCTGTATAAATCTTCAAACTGTTCCCACTGTCCCACTCTCCCCACAGCCCTGTATCCATCCTCAAACTAATCCCAATGTCCTACTCTCTTCACAGCTCTGTATCAATACCCAAACTAATCCCACTGTCCTTCTCTCTCCACAGCCCCGTATCAGTCCCCAAACTAATCCCACTGTCCCACTCTCCCCACAGCCCTGTATCAGTCCCCAAACTAATCCCACTGTCCCACTCTCCCCACAGCCCTGTATCCATCCCCAAACTAATCCCAATGTCCTACTCTCCTCACAGCCCTGTATCAATCCCCAAACTAATCCCACTGTCCCACATTCCTCACAGCCCTGTATCTGTCCACAGACTAATACCACTGTCCCACTCTCTCCCCAGAGCCCTGTATCAGTCCCCAAACTAATCCCACATTCCCACTCTCCCCTCAACCCTGCATCAGTCACCAAATAATCCCAATGTCTCATTCTCTCCCCACAGCCCTGTATCAATCCCCGAACTAATCCCACTGTCCCCATCTCCCGACAGACCCGTATCAGTCCCCAGACTAATCCCACTGTCCCACACTCTCCAAAGCCCAGTATCAATCCCCAATCTAATACCACTGTCCCACTCTCCCCACAGTCCTGCATCAGTCCCCAGACTAATCCCACTGTCCCATTCTCCACACAGACCTGTGTCGGTCACCAAACTAATCCCACTGTCCCACTATCCTCACAGCCCTGTATCAGTCCCCAAACTAATCCCACTGTCCCACTCTCCCCACAGCCCTTTATCAGTCCCCAAACAAATCCAATTGTCCCACTCTCCCCACAGCCCCGTATCAATCCCCAAACTAATCCCATTGTCCCAGTCTCTCCCCAGAGCCCTGTATCAATCCCTAAACTAATACCAATGTCCCACTCTCCCCACAGCCCCGTATCAATCCCCAGACTAAACCCATTGTCCCACTCTCTCCCCACAGCCCTGTATCAATCCCCAAACTAATCCCATTGCCCTACTCTCTCCCCTCAGCCCTGTAACAGTCCCCAAACTAATCCCACTGTCACACTCTCCCCTCAGCCCTGTATGAATCCCCAAACTAATCCCACTATCCCACTCTCCTCACAGCCCTGTATCAGTTCCCAGACTAATCCCACTGTCCTACTCTCCTCACAGCCCTGTATCAGTACCCAAACTAATCCCACTGTCCTACTCTCTCCACAGCCCTGTTTCAGTCCTCAAACTGATCCCACTGGCCCACTCTCCCCACAGCCCTGTCTCAGTCCCCAGACTAATCCCACTGTCCCACATTCTCCAAAACACTGTATCAATCCCCAAACTAATCCCACTGGCCCACTCTCCCCACAGCCCTGTCTCAGTCCCAAGACTAATCCCACTGTCCCACACTCTCCAAATCCCTGTATCAATCCCCAAACTAATCCCACTGTCCCACTCTCCCCACAGCCCTGTATCAATCCCCAAACTAATCCCACTGTCCCACTCTCTCTGCACAGCCCTGTATCAATCCCCAAACTAAACCCACAGTCCCACCGTCCCCACAGCCGTATCAATCCCCAAACTAAACCCATTGTCCCACTCTCTCCCCATAGCCCTGTATCAATCCCCAAACTAATCCCACTGTCCCACTCTCCCCACAGCCCCGTATCAGTCCTCAAACTAATCCCACTGTCCTACTCTCTCCACAGCCCTGTATCAGTCCTCCAACTGATCCCACAGGCCCACTCTCCCCACAGCCCTGTCTCAGTCCCCAGACTAATCCCACTGTCCCACACTCTCCAAAGCCCTGTATCAATCCCCAAACTATTCCCACTGTCCCACTCTCCCCACAGCCCTGTAACAATCCCCAAACTAATCCCACTGTCCCACTCTCTCCGCACAGCCCTGTATCAATCCCCAAACTAATCCCACTGGCCCACTCTCCGCACAGCCCTGTCTCAGTCCCGAGACTAATCCCACTGTCCCACACTCTCCAAAGCCCTGTATCAATCCCCAAACTAATCCCACTGTCCCCCTCTCCCCACAGACCCGTATCAAGCCCCAAACTAATCCCACTGTCCCTCTCTCCCCACAGACCTGTATCAGTCCCCAGACTAATCCCACTGTCCCATTCTCCCCAGAGACCTGTGTCGGTCACCAAACTAATCTCACTGTCCCACTCTCCCCACAGCCCTGTATAAATCCCCAAACTGTTCCCACTGTCCAACTCTCCCCACAGCCCTGTATCAGTACCCAAACTAATCCCACTGTCCTTCTCTCTCCACAGCCCCGTATCAGTCCCCAAACTAATCCCACTGTCCCACTCTCCCCACAGCCCTGTATCAGTCCCCAAACTAATCCCACTGTCCCACTCTCCCCACAGCCCTGTATCCATCCCCAAACTAATCCCAATGTCCTACTCTCCTCACAGCCCTGTATCAATCCCCAAACTAATCCCACTGTCCCACACTCCTCACTGCCCTGTATCTGTCCCAGACCAATACCACTGTCCCACTCTCTCCCCAGAGCCCTGTATCAGTCCCCAAACTAATCCCACTGTCCCACTCTCCCCACAGCCCTGCATCAGTCACCAAACTAATCCCAATGTCACATTCTCTCCCCACAGCCCTGTATCAATCCCCGAACTAATCCCAGTGTCCCACTCTCCCGACAGTCCTGTATCAGTCACCAAACTAATCCCACTATCCCACTCCCTCCGCACAGCCCTGTATCAATCCCCAAACTAATACCACTGTCCCAGTCTCTCACCACAGCCCTGTAACAATCCCCAAACTAATCCCACTGTCCCCCTCTCCCCACAGCCCCGTATCAGTCCCCAGTCTAATCCCACAGTCCCACACACTCCAAAGCCCTGTATCAATCCCCAATCTAATCCCACTGTCCCATTCTCCCCACAGCCCTGCATCAGTCCCCAGACTAATCCCACTGTCCCACTCTCCCCACAGCCCTTTATGTCCCCAAACAAATCCCATTCTCCCACTCTCCCCACAGCCCCGTAACAATCCCAAAACTAATCCCATTGCCCTACTCACCCCACAGCCCTGTATCAATCCCCAAACTAATCCCACAGTCCCACTCTCTCCACACAGCCCTGTATCAATCCCCAAATTAATCCCACTGTCCCACTCTCCCCACAGCCCCGTATCAATCCCCAAACTAATCCCATTGTCCCAATCTCTCCCCAGAGCCCTGTATCAATCCCCAAACTAACACACTGTCCCACTCTCCCCACAGCCCCGTATCAATCCCCGGACTAAACCCATTGTCCCTCTCTCTCCCCACAGCCCTGTATCAATCCCCAAACTAATCCCACGGTCCCACTCTCCCCACAGCCCCTTATCAATCCCCAAACTAATCCCATTGCCCTACTCTCTCCCCACAGCCCTGTAACAGTCCCCAAACTAATCCCACTGTCACACTCTCCCCAGAGCGCTGTATCAATCCCCAAACTAATCCCACTGTCCCACTCTCCTCACAGCCCTGTATCAGTTCCCAGACTAATCCCACTGTCCTACTCTCCTCACAGCCCTGTATCAGTACCCAAACTAATCCCACTGTCCCACTATCCCCACAGCCCTGTATCAGTCCCCAAACTAATCCCACTGTCCCACTCTCCCCACAGCCCTTTATCAGTCCCCAAACAAATCCCATTGTCCCACTCTCCCCACAGCCCCGTATCAATCCCCAAACTAATCCCATTGTCCCAGTCTCTCCCCAGAGCCCTGTATCAATCCCTAAACTAATACCAATGTCCCACTCTCCCCACAGCCACGTATCAATCCCCAGACTAAACCCATTGTCCCACTCTCTCCCCACAGCCCTGTATCAATCCCCAAACTAATCCCATTGCCCTACTCTCTCCCCTCAGCCCTGTAACAGTCCCCAAACTAATCCCACTGTCACACTCTCCCCTCAGCCCTGTATCAATCCCCAAACTAATCCCACTATCCCACTCTCCTCACAGCCCTGTATCAGTTCCCAGACTAATCCCACTGTCCTACTCTCCTCACAGCCCTGTATCAGTACCCAAACTAATCCCACTGTCCTACTCTCTCCACAGCCCTGTTTCAGTCCTCAAACTGATCCCACTGGCCCACTCTCCCCACAGCCCTGTCTCAGTCCCCAGACTAATCCCACTGTCCCACACTCTCCAAAACACTGTATCAATCCCCAAACTAATCCCACTGGCCCACTCTCCCCACAGCCCTGTCTCAGTCCCAAGACTAATCCCACTGTCCCACACTCTCCAAAGCCCGGTATCAATCCCCAAACTAATCCCACTGTCCCACTCTCCGCACAGCCCTGTATCAATCCCCAAACTAATCCCACTGTACCACTCTCTCCGCACAGCCCTGTATCAATCCCCAAACTAATCCCACAGTCCCACCGTCCCCACAGCCGTATCAATCCCCAAACTAAACCCATTGTCCCACTCTCTCCCCATAGCCCTGTATCAATCCCCAAACTAATCCCACTGTCCCACTCTCCCCACAGCCCCGTATCAGTCCTCAAACTAATCCCACTGTCCTACTCTCTCCACAGCCCTGTATCAGTCCTCAAACTGATCCCACTGGCCCACTCTCCGCACAGCCCTGTCTCAGTCCCGAGACTAATCCCACTGTCCCACACTCTCCAAAGCCCTGTATCAATCCCCAAACTAATCCCACTGTCCCCCTCTCCCCACAGCCCCGTATCAAGCCCCAAACTAATCCCACTGTCCCTCTCTCCCCACAGACCTGTATCAGTCCCCAGACTAATCCCACTGTCCCATTCTCCCCAGAGACCTGTGTCGGTCACCAAACTAATCTCACTGTCCCACTCTCCCCACAGCCCTGTATAAATCCCCAAACTGTTCCCACTGTCCCACTCTCCCCACAGCCCTGTATCCATCCTCAAACTAATCCCAATGTCCTACTCTCCTCACATCTCTGTATCAATACCCAAACTAATCCCACTGTCCTTCTCTCTCCACAGCCCCGTATCAGTCCCCAAACTAATCCCACTGTCCCACTCTCCCCACAGCCCTGTATCAGTCCCCAAACTAATCCCACTGTCCCACTCTCCCCACAGCACTGTATCCATCCCCAAACTAATCCCAATGTCCTACTCTCCTCACAGACCTGTATCAATCCCCAAACTAATCCCACTGTCCCACACTCCTCACTGCACTGTATCTGTCCCCAGACTAACACCACTGTCCCACTCTCTCCCCAGAGCCCTGTATCAGTCCCCAAACTAATCCCACTGTCCCACTCTCCCCACAGCCCTGCATCAGTCACCAAACTAATCCCAATGTCACATTCTCTCCCCACAGCCCTGTATCAATCCCCGAACTAATCCCACTGTCCCACTCTCCCGACAGTCCTGTATCAGTCACCAAACTAATCCCACTATCCCACTCCCTCCGCACAGCCCTGTATCAATCCCCAAACTAATACCACTGTCCCAGTCTCTCACCACAGCCCTGTAACAATCCCCAAACTAATCCCACTGTCCCCCTCTCCCCACAGCCCCGTATCAGTCCCCAGTCTAATCCCACAGTCCCACACTCTCCAAAGCCCTGTATCAATCCCCAATCTAATCCCACTGTCCCATTCTCCCCACAGCCCTGCATCAGTCCCCAGACTAATCCCACTGTCCCACTCTCCCCACAGCCCTTTATGTCCCCAAACAAATCCCATTCTCCCACTCTCCCCACAGCCCTGTAACAATCCCAAAACTAATCCCATTGCCCTACTCACCCCAAGCCCTGTATCAATCCCCAAACTAATCCCACAGTCCCACTCTCTCCAAACAGCCCTGTATCAATCCCCAAATTAATCCCACTGTCCCACTCTCCCCACAGCCCCGTATCAATCCCCAAACTAATCCCATTGTCCCAATCTCTCCCCAGAGCCCTGTATCAATCCCCAAACTAATACCACTGTCCCACTCTCCCCACAGCCCCGTTTCAATCCCTGGACTAAACCCATTGTCCCTCTCTCTCCCCACAGCCCTGTATCAATCCCCAAACTAATCCCACGGTCCCACTCTCCCCACAGCCCCTTATCAATCCCCAAACTAATCCCATTGCCCTACTCTCTCCCCACAGCCCTGTAAAAGTCCCCAATCTAATCCCACTGTCACACTCTCCCCACAGCGCTGTATCAATCCCCAAACTAATCCCACTGTCCCACTCTCCTCACAGCCCTGTATCAGTTCCCAGACTAATCCCACTGTCCTACTCTCCTCACAGGCCTGTATCAGTACCCAAACTAATCCCACTGTCCTACTCTCTCCACAGCCCTGTTTCAGTCCTCAAACTGATCCCACTGGCCCACTCTCCCCACAGCCCTGTCTCAGTCCCCAGACTAATCCCACTGTCCCACACTCTCCAAAACACTGTATCAATCCCCAAACTAATCCCACTGGCCCACTCTCCCCACAGCCCTGTCTCAGTCCCAAGACTAATCCCACTGTCCCACACTCTCCAAAGCCCGGTATCAATCCCCAAACTAATCCCACTGTCCCACTCTCCGCACAGCCCTGTATCAATCCCCAAACTAATCCCACTGTACCACTCTCTCCGCACAGCCCTGTATCAATCCCCAAACTAATCCCACAGTCCCACCGTCCCCACAGCCGTATCAATCCCCAAACTAAACCCATTGTCCCACTCTCTCCCCATAACACTGTATCAATCCCCAAACTAATCCCACTGTCCCACTCTCCCCACAGCCCCGTATCAGTCCTCAAACTAATCCCACTGTCCTACTCTCTCCACAGCCCTGTATCAGTCCTCAAACTGATCCCACTGGCCCACTCTCCGCACAGCCCTGTCTCAGTCCCGAGACTAATCCCACTGTCCCACACTCTCCAAAGCCCTGTATCAATCCCCAAACTAATCCCACTGTCCCCCTCTCCCCACAGCCCCGTATCAAGCCCCAAACTAATCCCACTGTCCCTCTCTCCCCACAGACCTGTATCAGTCCCCAGACTAATCCCACTGTCCCATTCTCCCCAGAGACCTGTGTCGGTCACCAAACTAATCTCACTGTCCCACTCTCCCCACAGCCCTGTATAAATCCCCAAACTGTTCCCACTGTCCCACTCTCCCCACAGCCCTGTATCCGTCCTCAAACTAATCCCAATGTCCTACTCTCCTCACAGCTCTGTATCAATACCCAAACTAATCCCACTGTCCTTCTCTCTCCACAGCCCCGTATCAGTCCCCAAACTAATCCCACTGTCCCACTCTCCCCACAGCCCTGTATCAGTCCCCAAACTAATCCCACTGTCCCACTCTCCCCACAGCACTGTATCCATCCCCAAACTAATCCCAATGTCCTACTCTCCTCACAGACCTGTATCAATCCCCAAACTAATCCCACTGTCCCACACTCCTCACTGCCCTGTATCTGTCCCCAGACTAACACCACTGTCCCACTCTCTCCCCAGAGCCCTGTATCAGTCCCCAAACTAATCCCACTGTCCCACTCTCCCCACAGCCCTGCATCAGTCACCAAACTAATCCCAATGTCACATTCTCTCCCCACAGCCCTGTATCAATCCCCGAACTAATCCCACTGTCCCACTCTCCCGACAGTCCTGTATCAGTCACCAAACTAATCCCACTATCCCACTCCCTCCGCACAGCCCTGTATCAATCCCCAAACTAATACCACTGTCCCAGTCTCTCATCACAGCCCTGTAACAATCCCCAAACTAATCCCACTGTCCCCCTCTCCCCGCAGCCCCGTATCAGTCCCCAGTCTAATCCCACAGTCCCACACTCTCCAAAGCCCTGTATCAATCCCCAATCTAATCCCACTGTCCCATTCTCCCCACAGCCCTGCATCAGTCCCCAGACTAATCCCACTGTCCCACTCTCCCCACAGCCCTTTATGTCCCCAAACAAATCCCATTCTCCCACTCTCCCCACAGCCCTGTAACAATCCCAAAACTAATCCCATTGCCCTACTCACCCCAAGCCCTGTATCAATCCCCAAACTAATCCCACAGTCCCACTCTCTCCAAACAGCCCTGTATCAATCCCCAAATTAATCCCACTGTCCCACTCTCCCCACAGCCCCGTATCAATCCCCAAACTAATCCCATTGTCCCAATCTCTCCCCAGAGCCCTGTATCAATCCCCAAACTAATACCACTGTCCCACTCTCCCCACAGCCCCGTTTCAATCCCCGGACTAAACCCATTGTCCCTCTCTCTCCCCACAGCCCTGTATCAATCCCCAAACTAATCCCACGGTCCCACTCTCCCCACAGCCCCTTATCAATCCCCAAACTAATCCCATTGCCCTACTCTCTCCCCACAGCCCTGTAACAGTCCCCAAACTAATCCCACTGTCACACTCTCCCCACAGCGCTGTATCAATCCCCAAACTAATCCCACTGTCCCACTCTCCTCACAGCCCTGTATCAGTTCCCAGACTAATCCCACTGTCCTACTCTCCTCACAGGCCTGTATCAGTACCCAAACTAATCCCACTGTCCTACTCTCTCCACAGCCCTGTCTCAGTCCCCAGACTAATCCCACTGTCCCACACTCTCCAAAGCCCTGTATCAATCCCCAAACTAATCCCACTGGCCCACTCTCCCCACAGCCCTGTCTCAGTCCCCAGATAAATCCCACTGTCCCACACTCTCCAAAGCCCTGTATCAATCCCCAAACTAATCCCACTGTCCCACACTCTCCAAAGCCCTGTATCAATCCCCAAACTAATCCCACTGGCCCACTCTCCCCACAGCCCTGTCTCAGTCCCCAGATAAATCCCACTGTCCCACACTCTCCAAAGCCCTGTATCAATCCCCAAACTAATCCCACTGTCCACTCTCCCCACAGCCCTGTATCAATCCCCAAACTAATCCCACTGTCCCACTCTCTCCGCACAGCCCTGTATCAATCCCCAAACTAATCCCACAGTCCCACTGTCCCCACAGCCGTATCAATCCCCAAACTAAACCCATTGTCCCACTCTCTCCCCACATCCCTGTATCAATCCCCAAACTAATCCCACTGTCCCACTCTCCCCACAGCCCCGTATCAGTCCTCAAACTAATCCCACTGTCCCACTCTCCCCACAGCCCCGTATCAGTCCTCAAACTAATCCCACTGTCCTACTCTCTCCACAGCCCTGTATCAGTCCTCAAACTGATCCAACTGGCCCACTCTCCGCACAGCCCCGTATCAAGCCCCAAATTAATCCCACTGTCCCTCTCTCCCCACAGCCCTGTATCAGTCCCCAGACTAATCCCACTGTCCCATTCTCCCCAGAGACCTGTGTCGGTCACCAAACTAATCTCACTGTCCCACTCTCCCCACAGCCCTGTATAAATCCCCAAACTGTTCCCACTGTCCCACTCTCCCCACAGCCCTGTATCCATCCTCAAACTAATCCCAATGTCCAACTCTCCTCACAGCCCTGTATCTATACCCAAACTAATCCCACTGTCCTTCTCTCTCCACAGCCCTGTATCAGTCCCAAACTAATCCCACTGTCCCACTCTCCCCACAGCCCTGTATCCATCCCCAAACTAATCCCAATGTCCTACTCTCCTCACAGCCCTGTATCAATCCCCAAACTAATCCCACTGTCCCACACTCCTCACAGCCCTGTATCTGTCCCCAGACTAATACCACTGTCCCACTCTCTCCCCAGAGCCCTGTTTCTATACCCAAACTAATCCCACTGTCCTTCTCTCTCCACAGCCCTGTATCAGTCCCCAAAGTAATCCCACTGTCCCACTCTCCCCACAGGCCTGTATCAGTCCCAAACTAATCCCACTGTCCCACTCTCCTCACAGCCCTGTATCAGTCCCCAAACTAATCTCACTGTCCCACACTCCTCACAGCCCTGTATCTGTCCCCAGACTAATACCACTGTCCCACTCTCTCCCCAGAGCCCTGCATCAGTCCCCAAACTAATCCCACAGTCCCACTCTCCCCACAGCTCTGCATCAGTCACCAAACTAATCCCAATGTCCCATTTTCTCCCCACAGCCCTGTATCAATCACCGAACTAATCCCATTGTCCCACTCTCCTGACAGTCCTGTATCAGTCACCAAACTAATCACACTATCCAACTCTCTCCGCACAGCCCTTTATCAATCCCCAAACTAATCCCACTGTCCCACTCTCTCCCCACAGCCCTGTATCAATCCCCAAACTAATCCTACTGTCCCACTCTCTCCGCACAGCCCTGTATCAGTCACCAAACTAATCCCACCGTCCTACTCTCCCCACAGCACTGTATCAATCCCCAAACTAATCCCACTGTCCCACTCTCCTCACAGCCCTGTATCAGTACACAGACTAATCCCACTGTCCTACTCTCCCCACAGACCTGTATCAGTCCTCAAACTAATCCCACTGTCCTACTCTATCCAAAGCCCTGTATCAATCCCCAAACTAATCCCACTGGCCCACTCTCCCCACAGCCCTGTCTCAGTCCCCAGATAAATCCCACTGTCCCACACTCTCCAAAGCCCTGTATCAATCCCCAAACTAATCCCACTGTCCACTCTCCCCACAGCCCTGTATCAATCCCCAAACTAATCCCACTGTCCCACACTCTCCAAAGCCCTGTGTCAATCCCCAAACTAATCCCACTGGCCCACTCTCCCCACAGCCCTGTCTCAGTCCCCAGATAAATCCCACTGTCCCACACTCTCCAAAGCCCTGTATCAATCCCCAAACTAATCCCACTGTCCACTCTCCCCACAGCCCTGTATCAATCCCCAAACTAATCCCACTGTCCCACACTCTCCAAAGCCCTGTGTCAATCCCCAAACTAATCCCACTGGCCCACTCTCCCCACAGCCCTGTCTCAGTCCCCAGATAAATCCCACTGTCCCACACTCTCCAAAGCCCTGTATCAATCCCCAAACTAATCCCACTGTCCACTCTCCCCACAGCCCTGTATCAATCCCCAAACTAATCCCACTGTCCCACTCTCTCCGCACAGCCCTGTATCAATCCCCAAACTAATCCCACAGTCCCTCTGTCCCCACAGCCGTATCAATCCCCAAACTAAACCCATTGTCCCACACTCTCCCCACAGCCCTGTATCAAACCCCAAACTAATCCCACTGTCCCACTCTCCCCACAGCCCCGTATCAGTCCTCAAACTAATCCCACTGTCCTACTCTCTCCACAGCCCTGTATCAGTCCTCAAACTGATCCAACTGGCCCACTCTCCCCACAGCCCTGTCTCAGTCCCCAGACTAATCCCACTGTACCACACTCTCCAAAGCCCTGTATCAATCCCCAAACTAATCCCACTGTCCCCCTCTCCCCACAGCCCAGTATCAAGCCCCAAACTAATCCCACTGTCCCTCTCTCCCCACAGCCCTGTATCAGTCCCCAGACTAATCCCACTGTCCCATTCTCCCCAGAGACCTGTGTCGGTCACCAAACTAATCTCACTGTCCCATTCTCCCCACAGCCCTGTATAAATCCCCAAACTGTTCCCACTGTCCCACTCTCCCCACAGCCCTGTATCCATCCCCAAACTAATCCCAATGTCCTTATCTCCTCACAGCCCTGTATCAATCCCCAAACTAATCCCACTTTCCCACACTCCTCACAGCCCTGTATCTGTCCCCAGACTAATACCACTGTCCCACTCTCTCCCCAGAGCCCTGTATCTATACCCAAACTAATCCCACTGTCCTTCTCTCTCCACAGCCCTGTATCAGTCCCCAAAGTAATCCCACTGTCCCACTCTCCCCACAGGCCTGTATCAGTCCCAAACTAATCCCACTGTCCCACTCTCCCCACAGCCCTGTATCCATCCCCAAACTAATCCCAATGTCCTACTCTCCTCACAGCCCTGTATCAGTCCCCAAACTAATCTCACTGTCCCACACTCCTCACAGCCCTGTATCTGTCCCCAGACTAATACCACTGTCCCACTCTCTCCCCAGAGCCCTGTATTAGTCCCCAAACTAATCCCACAGTCCCACTCTCCCCACAGCTCTGTATCAGTCACCAAACTAATCCCAATGTCCCATTTTCTCCCCACAGCACTGTATCAATCACCGAACTAATCCCACTGTCCCACTCTCCTGACAGTCCTGTATCAGTCACCAAACTAATCACACTATCCAACTCTCTCCGCACAGCCCTGAATCAATCCCCAAACAAATCCCACTGTCCCACTCTCTCCCCACAGCCCTGTATCAATCCCCAAACTAATCCTACTGTCCCACTCTCTCCGCACAGCCCTGTATCACTCACCAAACTAATCCCACCGTCCTACTCTCCCCACAGCACTGTATCAATCCCCAAACTAATCCCACTGTCCCACTCTCCTCACAGCCCTGTATCAGTACACAGACTAATCCCACTGTCCTACTCTCCCCACAGACCTGTATCAGTCCTCAAACTAATCCCACTGTCCTACACTATCCAAAGCCCTGTATCAATCCCCAAACTAATCCCACTGGCCCACTCTCCCCACAGCCCTGTCTCAGTCCCCAGATAAATCCCACTGTCCCACACTCTCCAAAGCCCTGTATCAATCCCCAAACTAATCCCACTGTCCACTCTCCCCACAGCCCTGTATCAATCCCCAAACTAATCCCACTGTCCCACACTCTCCAAAGCCCTGTGTCAATCCCCAAACTAATCCCACTGGCCCACTCTCCCCACAGCCCTGTCTCAGTCCCCAGATAAATGCCACTGTCCCACACTCTCCAAAGCCCTGTATCAATCCCCAAACTAATCCCACTGTCCACTCTCCCCACAGCCCTGTATCAATCCCCAAACTAATCCCACTGTCCCACTCTCTCCGCACAGCCCTGTATCAATCCCCAAACTAATCCCACAGTCCCTCTGTCCCCACAGCCGTATCAATCCCCAAACTAAACCCATTGTCCCACACTCTCCCCACAGCCCTGTATCAATCCCCAAACTAATCCCACTGTCCCACTCTCCCCACAGCCCCGTATCAGTCCTCAAACTAATCCCACTGTCCTACTCTCTCCACAGCCCTGTATCAGTCCTCAAACTGATCCAACTGGCCCACTCTCCGCACAGCCCTGTCTCAGTCCCCAGACTAATCCGACTGTACCACACTCTCCAAAGCCCTGTATCAATCCCCAAACTAATCCCACTGTCCCCCTCTCCCCACAGCCCCGTATCAAGCCCCAAACTAATCCCACTGTCCCTCTCTCCCCACAGCCCTGTATCAGTCCCCAGACTAATCCCACTGTCCCATTCTCCCCAGAGACCTGTGTCGGTCACCAAACTAATCTCACTGTCCCATTCTCCCCACAGCCCTGTATAAATCCCCAAACTGTTCCCACTGTCCCACTCTCCCCACAGCCCTGTATCCATCCTCAAACTAATCCCAATGTCCAACTCTCCTCACAGCCCTGTATCAATCCCCAAACTAATCCCACTGTCCCACACTCTCCAAAGCCCTGTGTCAATCCCCAAACTAATCCCACTGGCCCACTCTCCCCACAGCCCTGTCTCAGTCCCCAGATAAATCCCACTGTCCCACACTCTCCAAAGCCCTGTATCAATCCCCAAACTAATCCCACTGTCCACTCTCCCCACAGCCCTGTATCAATCCCCAAACTAATCCCACTGTCCCACTCTCTCCGCACAGCCCTGTATCAATCCCCAAACTAATCCCACAGTCCCTCTGTCCCCACAGCCGTATCAATCCCCAAACTAAACCCATTGTCCCACACTCTCCCCACAGCCCTGTATCAATCCCCAAACTAATCCCACTGTCCCACTCTCCCCACAGCCCCGTATCAGTCCTCAAACTAATCCCACTGTCCTACTCTCTCCACAGCCCTGTATCAGTCCTCAAACTGATCCAACTGGCCCACTCTCCCCACAGCCCTGTCTCAGTCCCCAGACTAATCCCACTGTACCACACTCTCCAAAGCCCTGTATCAATCCCCAAACTAATCCCACTGTCCCCCTCTCCCCACAGCCCAGTATCAAGCCCCAAACTAATCCCACTGTCCCTCTCTCCCCACAGCCCTGTATCAGTCCCCAGACTAATCCCACTGTCCCATTCTCCCCAGAGACCTGTGTCGGTCACCAAACTAATCTCACTGTCCCATTCTCCCCACAACCCTGTATAAATCCCCAAACTGTTCCCACTGTCCCACTCTCCCCACAGCCCTGTATCCATCCTCAAACTAATCCCAATGTCCAACTCTCCTCACAGCCCTGTATCTATACCCAAACTAATCCCACTGTCCTTCTCTCTCCACAGCCCTGTATCAGTCCCCAAAGTAATCCCACTGTCCCACTCTCCCCACAGCCCTGTATCAGTCCCAAACTAATCCCACTGTCCCACTCTCCCCACAGCCCTGTATCCATCCCCAAACTAATCCCAATGTCCTACTCTCCTCACAGCCCTGTATCAATCCCCAAACTAATCCCACTGTCCCACACTCCTCACAGCCCTGTATCTGTCCCCAGACTAATACCACTGTCCCACTCTCTCCCCAGAGCCCTGTATCTATACCCAAACTAATCCCACTGTCCTTCTCTCTCCACAGCCCTGTATCAGTCCCCAAAGTAATCCCACTGTCCCACTCTCCCCACAGGCCTGTATCAATCCCAAACTAATCCCACTGTCCCACTCTCCCCACAGCCCTGTATCCATCCCCAAACTAATCCCAATGTCCTACTCTCCTCACAGCCCTGTATCAGTCCCCAAACTAATCTCACTGTCCCACACTCCTCACAGCCCTGTATCTGTCCCCAGACTAATACCACTGTCCCACTCTCTCCCCAGAGCCCTGTATCAGTCCCCAAACTAATCCCACAGTCCCACTCTCCCCACAGCTCTGCATCAGTCACCAAACTAATCCCAATGTCCCATTTTCTCCCCACAGCCCTGTATCAATCACCGAACTAATCCCACTGTCCCACTCTCCTGACAGTCCTGTATCAGTCACCAAACTAATCACACTATCCAACTCTCTCCGCACAGCCCTGTATCAATCCCCAAACTAATCCCACTGTCCCACTCTCTCCCCACAGCCCTGTATCATTCCCCAAACTAATCCTACTGTCCCACTCTCTCCGCACAGCCCTGTATCAGTCACCAAACTAATCCCACCGTCCTACTCTCCCCACAGCACTGTATCAATCCCCAAACTAATCCCACTGTCCCACTCTCCTCACAGCCCTGTATCAGTACACAGACTAATCCCACTGTCCTACTCTCCCCACAGACCTGTATCAGTCCTCAAACTAATCCCACTGTCCTACTCTATCCAAAGCCCTGTATCAATCCCCAAACTAATCCCACTGGCCCACTCTCCCCACAGCCCTGTCTCAGTCCTCAGATAAATCCCACTGTCCCACACTCTCCAAAGCCCTGTATCAATCCCCAAACTAATCCCACTGTCCACTCTCCCCACAGCCCTGTATCAATCCCCAAACTAATCCCACTGTCCCACACTCTCCAAAGCCCTGTGTCAATCCCCAAACTAATCCCACTGGCCCACTCTCCCCACAGCCCTGTCTCAGTCCCCAGATAAATCCCACTGTCCCACACTCTCCAAAGCCCTGTATCAATCCCCAAACTAATCCCACTGTCCACTCTCCCCACAGCCCTGTATCAATCCCCAAACTAATCCCACTTTCCCACTCTCTCCGCACAGCCCTGTATCAATCCCCAAACTAATCCCACAGTCCCTCTGTCCCCACAGCCGTATCAATCCCCATACAAAACCCATTGTCCCACACTCTCCCCACAGCCCTGTATCAATCCCCAAACTAATCCCACTGTCCCACTCTCCCCACAGCCCCGTATCAGTCCTCAAACTAATCCCACTGTCCTACTCTCTCCACAGCCCTGTATCAGTCCTCAAACTGATCCAACTGGGCCACTCTCCGCACAGCCCTGTCTCAGTCCCCAGACTAATCCCACTGTACCACACTCTCCAAAGCCCTGTATCAATCCCCAAACTAATCCCACTGTCCCCCTCTCCCCACAGCCCAGTATCAAGCCCCAAACTAATCCCACTGTCCCTCTCTCCCCACAGCCCTGTATCAGTCCCCAGACTAATCCCACTGTCCCATTCTCCCCAGAGACCTGTGTCGGTCACCAAACTAATCCCACTGTCCCACTCTCCCCACAGCCCTGTATCCATCCCCAAACTAATCCCAATGTCCTTATCTCCTCACAGCCCTGTATCAATCCCCAAACTAATCCCACTTTCCCACACTCCTCACAGCCCTGTATCTGTCCCCAGACTAATACCACTGTCCCACTCTCTCCCCAGAGCCCTGTATCTATACCCAAACTAATCCCACTGTCCTTCTCTCTCCACAGCCCTGTATCAGTCCCCAAAGTAATCCCACTGTCCCACTCTCCCCACAGGCCTGTATCAGTCCCAAACTAATCGCACTGTCCCACTCTCCCCACAGCCCTGTATAAATCCCCAAACTGTTCCCACTGTCCCACTCTCCCCACAGCCCTGTATCCATCCTCAAACTAATCCCAATGTCCAACTCTCCTCACAGCCCTGTATCTATACCCAAACTAATCCCACTGTCCTTCTCTCTCCACAGCCCTGTATCAGTCCCCAAAGTAATCCCACTGTCCCACTCTCCCCACAGCCCTGTATCAGTACACAGACTAATCCCACTGTCCCACACTCTCGAAAACACTGTATCAATCCCCAAACTAATCCCACTGTCCCCCTCTCCCCAAAGCCCTGTCTCAGTCCCAAGACTAATCCCACTGTCCCACACTCTCCAAAGCCCTGTATCATTCCCCAAACTAATCCCACTGTCCCACTCTCCGCACAGCCCTGTATCAATCCCCAAACTAATCCCACTGTACCACTCTCTCCGCACAGCCCTGTATCAATCAGCAAACTATTCCCACAGTCCCACCGTCCCCACAGCCGTATCAATCCCCAAACTAAACCCATTGTCCCACTCTCTCCCCATAGCCCTGTATCAATCCCCAAACTAATCCCACTGTCCCACTCTCCCCACAGCCCCGTATCAGTCCTCAAACTAATCCCACTGTCCTACTCTCTCCACAGCCCTGTATCAGTCCTCAAACTGATCCCACTGGCCCACTCTCCGCACAGCCCTGTCTCAGTCCCGAGACTAATCCCACTGTCCCACACTCTCCAAAGCCCTGTATCAATCCCCAAACTAATCCCACTGTCCCCCTCTCCCCACAGACCTGTATCAGTCCCCAGACTAATCCCACTGTCCCATTCTCCCCAGAGACCTGTGTCGGTCACCAAACTAATCTCACTGTCCCACTCTCCCCACAGCCCTGTATAAATCCCCAAACTGTTCCCACTGTCCCACTCTCCCCACAGCCCTGTATCCATCCTCAAACTAATCCCAATGTCCTACTCTCCTCACAGCTCTGTATCAATACCCAAACTAATCCCACTGTCCTTCTCTCTCCACTGCCCCGTATCAGTCCCCAAACTAATCCCACTGTCCCACTCTCCCCACAGCCCTGTATCAGTCCCCAAACTAATCCCACTGTCCCACTCTCCCACAGCACTGTATCCATCCCCAAACTAATCCCAATGTCCTACTCTCCTCACAGACCTGTATCAATCCCCAAACTAATCCCACTGTCCCACACTCCTCACTGCCCTGTATCTGTCCCCAGACTAATACCACTGTCCCACTCTCTCCCCAGAGCCCTGTATTAGTCCCCAAACTAATCCCACTGTCCCACTCTCCCCACAGCCCTGCATCAGTCACCAAACTAATCCCAATGTCACATTCTCTCCCCACAGCCCTGTATCAATCCCCGAACTAATCCCACTGTCCCACTCTCCCGACAGTCCTGTATCAGTCACCAAACTAATCCCACTATCCCACTCCCTCCCCACAGCCCTGCATCAGTCCCCAGACTAATCCCACTGTCCCACTCTCTCCAAACAGCCCTGTATCAATCCCCAAATTAATCCCACTGTCCCACTCTCCCCACAGCCCCGTATCAATCCCCAAACTAATCCCATTGTCCCAATCTCTCCCCAGAGCCCTGTATCAATCCCCAAACTAATACCACTGTCCCACTCTCCCCACAGCCCCGTTTCAATCCCCGGACTAAACCCATTGTCCCTCTCTCTCCCCACAGCCCTGTATCAATCCCCAAACTAATCCCACAGTCCCACTCTCCCCACAGCCCCTTATCAATCCCCAAACTAATCCCATTGCCCTACTCTCTCCCCACAGCCCTGTAACAGTCCCCAAACTAATCCCACTGTCACACTCTCCCCACAGCGCTGTATCAATCCCCAAACTAATCCCACTGTCCCACTCTCCTCACAGCCCTGTATCAGTTCCCAGACTAATCCCACTGTCCTACTCTCCTCACAGGCCTGTATCAGTACCCAAACTAATCCCACTGTCCTACTCTCTCCACAGCCCTGTCTCAGTCCCCAGACTAATCCCACTGTCCCACACTCTCCAAAGCCCTGTATCAATCCCCAAACTAATCCCACTGGCCCACTCTCCCCACAGCCCTGTCTCAGTCCCCAGATAAATCCCACTGTCCCACACTCTCCAAAGCCCTGTATCAATCCCCAAACTAATCCCACTGTCCACTCTCCCCACAGCCCTGTATCAATCCCCAAACTAATCCCACTGTCCCACTCTCTCCGCACAGCCCTGTATCAATCCCCAAACTAATCCCACTGGCCCACTCTCCCCACAGCCCTGTCTCAGTCCCCAGATAAATCCCACTGTCCCACACTCTCCAAAGCCCTGTATCAATCCCCAAACTAATCCCACTGTCCACTCTCCCCACAGCCCTGTATCAATCCCCAAACTAATCCCACTGTCCCACTCTCTCCGCACAGCCCTGTATCAATCCCCAAACTAATCCCACAGTCCCACTGTCCCCACAGCCTTATCAATCCCCAAACTAAACCCATTGTCCCACTCTCTCCCCACAGCCCTGTATCAATCCCCAAACTAATCCCACTGTCCCACTCTCCCCACAGCCCCGTATCAGTCCTCAAACTAATCCCACTGTCCCACTCTCCCCACAGCCCCGTATCAGTCCTCAAACTAATCCCACTGTCCTACTCTCTCCACAGCCCTGTATCAGTCCTCAAACTGATCCAACTGGCCCACTCTCCGCACAGCCCCGTATCAAGCCCCAAACTAATCCCACTGTCCCTCTCTCCCCACAGCCCTGTATCAGTCCCCAGACTAATCCCACTATCCCATTCTCCCCAGAGACCTGTGTCGATCACCAAACTAATCTCACTGTCCCACTCTCCCCACAGCCCTGTATAAATCCCCAAACTGTTCCCACTGTCCCACTCTCCCCACAGCCCTGTATCCATCCTCAAACTAATCCCAATGTCCAACTCTCCTCACAGCCCTGTATCTATACCCAAACTAATCCCACTGTCCTTCTCTCTCCACAGCCCTGTATCAGTCCCCAAAGTAATCCCACTGTCCCACTCTCCCCACAGCCCTGTATCAGTCCCAAACTAATCCCACTGTCCCACTCTCCCCACAGCCCTGTATCCATCCCCAAACTAATCCCAATGTCCTACTCTCCTCACAGCCCTGTATCAATCCCCAAACTAATCCCACTGTCCCACACTCCTCACAGCCCTGTATCTGTCCCCAGACTAATACCACTGTCCCACTCTCTCCCCAGAGCCCTGTATCTATACCCAAACTAATCCCACTGTCCTTCTCTCTCCACAGCCCTGTATCAGTCCCCAAAGTAATCCCACTGTCCCACTCTCCCCACAGGCCTGTATCAGTCCCAAACTAATCCCACTGTCCCACTCTCCCCACAGCCCTGTATCCATCCCCAAACTAATCGCAATGTCCTACTCTCCTCACAGCCCTGTATCAGTCCCCAAACTAATCTCACTGTTCCACACTCCTCACAGCCCTGTATCTGTCCCCAGACTAATACCACTGTCCCACTCTCTCCCCAGAGCCCTGTATCAGTCCCCAAACTAATTCCACAGTCCCACTCTCCCCACAGCTCTGCATCAGTCACCAAACTAATCCCAATGTCCCATTTTCTCCCCACAGCCCTGTATCAATCACCGAACTAATCCCACTGTCCCACTCTCTCCCCACAGCCCTGTATCAATCCCCAAACTAATCCTACTGTCCCACTCTCTCCGCACAGCCCTGTATCAGTCACCAAACTAATCCCACCGTCCTACTCTCCCCACAGCACTGTATCAATCCCCAAACTAATCCCACTGTCCCACTCTCCTCACAGCCCTGTATCAGTACACAGACTAATCCCACTGTCCTACTCTCCCCACAGCCCTGTATCAATCCCCAAACTAATCCCACTGTCCCACACTCTCCAAAGCCCTGTGTCAATCCCCAAACTAATCCCACTGGCCCACTCTCCCCACAGCCCTGTCTCAGTCCCCAGATAAATGCCACTGTCCCACACTCTCCAAAGCCCTGTATCAATCCCCAAACTAATCCCACTGTCCACTCTCCCCACAGCCCTGTATCAATCCCCAAACTAATCCCACTGTCCCACTCTCTCCGCACAGCCCTGTATCAATCCCCAAACTAATCCCACAGTCCCTCTGTCCCCACAGCCGTATCAATCCCCAAACTAAACCCATTGTCCCACACTCTCCCCACAGCCCTGTATCAATCCCCAAACTAATCCCACTGTCCCACTCTCCCCACAGCCCCGTATCAGTCCTCAAACTAATCCCACTGTCCTACTCTCTCCACAGCCCTGTATCAGTCCTCAAACTGATCCAACTGGCCCACTCTCCGCACAGCCCTGTCTCAGTCCCCAGACTAATCCGACTGTACCACACTCTCCAAAGCCCTGTATCAATCCCCAAACTAATCCCACTGTCCCCCTCTCCCCACAGCCCCGTATCAAGCCCCAAACTAATCCCACTGTCCCTCTCTCCCCACAGCCCTGTATCAGTCCCCAGACTAATCCCACTGTCCCATTCTCCCCAGAGACCTGTGTCGGTCACCAAACTAATCTCACTGTCCCATTCTCCCCACAGCCCTGTATAAATCCCCAAACTGTTCCCACTGTCCCACTCTCCCCACAGCCCCGTATCAGTCCTCAAACTAATCCCACTGTCCTACTCTCTCCACAGCCCTGTATCAGTCCTCAAACTGATCCAACTGGCCCACTCTCCGCACAGCCCTGTCTCAGTCCCCAGACTAATCCGACTGTACCACACTCTCCAAAGCCCTGTATCAATCCCCAAACTAATCCCACTGTCCCCCTCTCACCACAGCCCCGTATCAAGCCCCAAACTAATCCCACTGTCCCTCTCTCCCCACAGCCCTGTATCAGTCCCCAGACTAATCCCACTGTCCCATTCTCCCCAGAGACCTGTGTCGGTCACCAAACTAATCTCACTGTCCCATTCTCCCCACAGCCCTGTATAAATCCCCAAACTGTTCCCACTGTCCCACTCTCCCCACAGCCCTGTATCCATCCTCAAACTAATCCCAATGTCCAACTCTCCTCACAGCCCTGTATCTATACCCAAACTAATCCCACTGTCCTTCTCTCTCCACAGCCCTGTATCAGTCCCCAAAGTAATCCCACTGTCCCACTCTCCCCACAGCCCTGTATCAGTACACAGACTAATCCCACTGTCCCACACTCTCGAAAACACTGTATCAATCCCCAAACTAATCCCACTGTCCCCCTCTCCCCAAAGCCCTGTCTCAGTCCCAAGACTAATCCCACTGTCCCACACTCTCCAAAGCCCTGTATCATTCCCCAAACTAATCCCACTGTCCCACTCTCCGCACAGCCCTGTATCAATCCCCAAACTAATCCCACTGTACCACTCTCTCCGCACAGCCCTGTATCAATCAGCAAACTATTCCCACAGTCCCACCGTCCCCACAGCCGTATCAATCCCCAAACTAAACCCATTGTCCCACTCTCTCCCCATAGCCCTGTATCAATCCCCAAACTAATCCCACTGTCCCACTCTCCCCACAGCCCCGTATCAGTCCTCAAACTAATCCCACTGTCCTACTCTCTCCACAGCCCTGTATCAGTCCTCAAACTGATCCCACTGGCCCACTCTCCGCACAGCCCTGTCTCAGTCCCGAGACTAATCCCACTGTCCCACACTCTCCAAAGCCCTGTATCAATCCCCAAACTAATCCCACTGTCCCCCTCTCCCCACAGACCTGTATCAGTCCCCAGACTAATCCCACTGTCCCATTCTCCCCAGAGACCTGTGTCGGTCACCAAACTAATCTCACTGTCCCACTCTCCCCACAGCCCTGTATAAATCCCCAAACTGTTCCCACTGTCCCACTCTCCCCACAGCCCTGTATCCATCCTCAAACTAATCCCAATGTCCTACTCTCCTCACAGCTCTGTATCAATACCCAAACTAATCCCACTGTCCTTCTCTCTCCACTGCCCCGTATCAGTCCCCAAACTAATCCCACTGTCCCACTCTCCCCACAGCCCTGTATCAGTCCCCAAACTAATCCCACTGTCCCACTCTCCCACAGCACTGTATCCATCCCCAAACTAATCCCAATGTCCTACTCTCCTCACAGACCTGTATCAATCCCCAAACTAATCCCACTGTCCCACACTCCTCACTGCCCTGTATCTGTCCCCAGACTAATACCACTGTCCCACTCTCTCCCCAGAGCCCTGTATTAGTCCCCAAACTAATCCCACTGTCCCACTCTCCCCACAGCCCTGCATCAGTCACCAAACTAATCCCAATGTCACATTCTCTCCCCACAGCCCTGTATCAATCCCCGAACTAATCCCACTGTCCCACTCTCCCGACAGTCCTGTATCAGTCACCAAACTAATCCCACTATCCCACTCCCTCCGCACAGCCCTGTATCAATCCCCAAACTAATACCACTGTCCCAGTCTCTCACCACAGCCCTGTAACAATCCCCAAACTAATCCCACTGTCCCCCTCTCCCCACAGCCCCGTATCAGTCCCCAGTCTAATCCCACAGTCCCACACTCTCCAAAGCCCTGTATCAATCCCCAATCTAATCCCACTGTCCCATTCTCCCCACAGCCCTGCATCAGTCCCCAGACTAATCCCACTGTCCCACTCTCTCCAAACAGCCCTGTATCAATCCCCAAATTAATCCCACTGTCCCACTCTCCCCACAGCCCCGTATCAATCCCCAAACTAATCCCATTGTCCCAATCTCTCCCCAGAGCCCTGTATCAATCCCCAAACTAATACCACTGTCCCACTCTCCCCACAGCCCCGTTTCAATCCCCGGACTAAACCCATTGTCCCTCTCTCTCCCCACAGCCCTGTATCAATCCCCAAACTAATCCCACAGTCCCACTCTCCCCACAGCCCCTTATCAATCCCCAAACTAATCCCATTGCCCTACTCTCTCCCCACAGCCCTGTAACAGTCCCCAAACTAATCCCACTGTCACACTCTCCCCACAGCGCTGTATCAATCCCCAAACTAATCCCACTGTCCCACTCTCCTCACAGCCCTGTATCAGTTCCCAGACTAATCCCACTGTCCTACTCTCCTCACAGGCCTGTATCAGTACCCAAACTAATCCCACTGTCCTACTCTCTCCACAGCCCTGTCTCAGTCCCCAGACTAATCCCACTGTCCCACACTCTCCAAAGCCCTGTATCAATCCCCAAACTAATCCCACTGGCCCACTCTCCCCACAGCCCTGTCTCAGTCCCCAGATAAATCCCACTGTCCCACACTCTCCAAAGCCCTGTATCAATCCCCAAACTAATCCCACTGTCCACTCTCCCCACAGCCCTGTATCAATCCCCAAACTAATCCCACTGTCCCACACTCTCCAAAGCCCTGTATCAATCCCCAAACTAATCCCACTGGCCCACTCTCCCCACAGCCCTGTCTCAGTCCCCAGATAAATCCCACTGTCCCACACTCTCCAAAGCCCTGTATCAATCCCCAAACTAATCCCACTGTCCACTCTCCCCACAGCCCTGTATCAATCCCCAAACTAATCCCACTGTCCCACTCTCTCCGCACAGCCCTGTATCAATCCCCAAACTAATCCCACAGTCCCTCTGTCCCCACAGCCGTATCAATCCCCAAACTAAACCCATTGTCCCACACTCTACCCACAGCCCTGTATCAATCCCCAAACTAATCCCACTGTCCCACTCTCCCCACAGCCCCGTATCAGTCCTCAAACTAATCCCACTGTCCTACTCTCTCCACAGCCCTGAATCAGTCCTCAAACTGATCCAACTGGCCCACTCTCCGCACAGCCCTGTCTCAGTCCCCGGACTAATCCCACTGTACCACACTCTCCAAAGCCCTGTATCAATCCCCAAACTAATCCCACTGTCCCCCTCTCCCCACAGCCCCGTATCAAGCCCCAAACTAATCCCACTGTCCCTCTCTCCCCACAGCCCTGTATCAGTCCCCAGACTAATCCCACTGTCCCATTCTCCCCAGAGACCTGTGTCGGTCACCAAACTAATCTCACTGTCCCATTCTCCCCACAGCCCTGTATAAATCCCCAAACTGTTCCCACTGTCCCACTCTCCCCACAGCCCTGTATCCATCCTCAAACTAATCCCAATGTCCAACTCTCCTCACAGCCCTGTATCTATACCCAAACTAATCCCACTGTCCTTCTCTCTACACAGCCCTGTATCAGTCCCCAAAGTAATCCCACTGTCCCACTCTCCCCACAGCCCTGTATCAGTCCCAAACTAATCCCACTGTCCCACTCTCCACACAGCCCTGTATCCATCCCCAAACTAATCCCAATGTCCTACTCTCCTCACAGCCCTGTATCAATCCCCAAACTAATCCCACTGTCCCACACTCCTCACAGCCCTGTATCTGTCCCCAGACTAATACCACTGTCCCACTCTCTCCCCAGAGCCCTGTATCTATACCCGAACTAATCCCACTGTCCTTCTCTCTCCACAGCCCTGTATCAGTCCCCAAAGTAATCGCACTGTCCCACTCTCCCCACAGGCCTGTATCAGTCCCAAACTAATCCCACTGTCCCACTCTCCCCACAGCCCTGTATCCATCCCCAAACTAATCCCAATGTCCTACTCTCCTCACAGCCCTGTATCAATCCCCAAACTAATCTCTCTGTCCCACACTCCTCACAGCCCTGTATCTGTCCCCAGACTAATACCACTGTCCCACTCTCTCCCCAGAGCCCTGTATCAGTCCCCAAACTAATCCCACAGTCCCACTCTCCCCACAGCCCTGCATCAGTCACCAAACTAATCCCAATGTCCCATTTTCTCCCCACAGCCCTGTATCAATCACCGAACTAATCCCACTGTCCCACTCTCCTGACAGTCCTGTATCAGTCACCAAACTAATCACACTATCCAACTCTCTCCCCACAGCCCTGTATCAATCCCCAAACTAATCCTACTGTCCCACTCTCTCCGCACAGCCCTGTATCAGTCACCAAACTAATCCCACCGTCCTACTCTCCCCACAGCACTGTATCAATCCCCAAACTAATCCCACTGTCCCACTCTCCTCACAGCCCTGTATCAGTACACAGACTAATCCCACTGTCCTACTCTCCCCACAGACCTGTATCAGTCCTCAAACTAATCCCACTGTCCTACTCTATCCAAAGCCCTGTATCAATCCCCAAACTAATCCCACTGGCCCACTCTCCCCACAGCCCTGTCTCAGTCCCCAGATAAATCCCACTGTCCCACACTCTCCAAAGCCCTGTATCAATCCCCAAACTAATCCCACTGTCCACTCTCCCCACAGCCCTGTATCAATCCCCAAACTAATCCCACTGTCCCACTCTCTCCGCACAGCCCTGTATCAATCCCCAAACTAATCCCACAGTCCCACTGTCCCCTCAGCCGTATCAATCACCAAACTAAACCCATTGTCCCACTCTCTCCCCACAGCCCTGTATCAATCCCCAAACTAATCACACTGTCCCACTCTCCCCACAGCCCCGTAATAGTCCTCAAACTAATCCCACTGTCCCACTCTCCCCACAGCCCCGTATCAGTCCTCAAACTAATCCCACTGTCCTACTCTCTCCACAGCCCTGTATCAGTCCTCAAACTGATCCAACTGGCCCACTCTCCGCACAGCCCTGTCTCAGTCCCCAGACTAATCCCACTGTACCACACTCTCCAAAGCCCTGTATCCATCCCCAAACTAATCCCACTGTCCCCCTCTCCCCACATCCCCGTATCAAGCCCCAAACTAATCCCACTGTCCCTCTCTCCCCACAGCCCTGTATCAGTCCCCAGACTAATCCCACTGTCCCATTCTCCCCAGAGACCTGTGTCGGTCACCAAACTAATCTCACTGTCCCACTCTCCCCACAGCCCTGTATAAATCCCCAAACTGTTCCCAATGTCCCACTCTCCCCACAGCCCTGTATCCATCCTCAAACTAATCCCAATGTCCAACTCTCCTCACAGCCCTGTATCTATACCCAAACCAATCCCACTGTCCTTCTCTCTCCACAGCCCTGTATCAGTCCCCAAAGTAATCCCACTGTCCCACTCTCCCCACAGCCCTGTATCAGTCCCAAACTAATCCCACTGTCCCACTCTCCCCACAGCCCTGTATCCATCCCCAAACTAATCCCAATTTCCTACTCTCCTCACAGCCCTGTATCAATCCCCAAACTAATCCCACTGTCCCACACTCCTCACAGCCCTGTATCTGTCCCCAGACTAATACCACTGTCCCACTCTCTCCCCAGAGCCCTGTATCAGTCCCCAAACTAATCCCACAGTCCCACTCTCCCCACAGACCTGCATCAGTCACCAAACTAATCCCAATGTCCCATTCTCTCCTCACAGCCCTGTATCAATCACCGAACTAATCCCACTGTCCTACTCTCCTGACAGTCCTGTATCAGTCACCAAACTAATCCCACTATCCAACTCTCTCCGCACGGCCTGTATCAATCCCCAAACTAATCCCACTGTCCCACTCTCTCCCCACAGCCCTGTATGAATCCCCAAACTAATCCTACTGTCCCACTCTCTCCGCCCAGCCCTGTATAAGTCACCAAACTAATCCCACCGTCCTACTCTCCCCACAGCACTGTATCAATCCCCAAACTAATCCCACTGTCCTCCTCTCCCCACAGCCCCGTATCAAGCCCCAAACTATTCCCACTGTCCCTCTCTCCCCACAGCCCTGTATCAGTCCCCAGACTAATCCCACTGTCCCATTCTCCCCAGAGACCTGTGTCGGTCAACAAACTAATCTCACTGTCCCACTCTCCCCACAGCCCTGTATAAATCCCCAAACCGTTCCCACTATCCCACTCTCCCCACAGCCCTGTATCCATCCTCAAACTAATCCCAATGTCCTACTCTCCTCACAGCCCTGTCTCAGTCCCCAGACTAATCCCACAGTCCCACTCTCTCCAAACCCCTGTATCAGTCCTCAAACTGATCCAACTGGCCCACTCTCCGCACAGCCCCGTATCAAGCCCCAAACTAATCCCACTGTCCCTCTCTCCCCACAGCCCTGTATCAGTCCCCAGACTAATCCCACTATCCCATTCTCCCCAGAGACCTGTGTCGGTCACCAAACTAATCTCACTGTCCCACTCTCCCCACAGCCCTGTATAAATCCCCAAACTGTTCCCACTGTCCCACTCTCCCCACAGCCCTGTATCCATCCTCAAACTAATCCCAATGTCCAACTCTCCTCACAGCCCTGTATCTATACCCAAACTAATCCCACTGTCCTTCTCTCTCCACAGCCCTGTATCAGTCCCCAAAGTAATCCCACTGTCCCACTCTCCCCACAGCCCTGTATCAGTCCCAAACTAATCCCACTGTCCCACTCTCCCCACAGCCCTGTATCCATCCCCAAACTAATCCCAATGTCCTACTCTCCTCACAGCCCTGTATCAATCCCCAAACTAATCCCACTGTCCCACACTCCTCACAGCCCTGTATCTGTCCCCAGACTAATACCACTGTCCCACTCTCTCCCCAGAGCCCTGTATCTATACCCAAACTAATCCCACTGTCCTTCTCTCTCCACAGCCCTGTATCAGTCCCCAAAGTAATCCCACTGTCCCACTCTCCCCACAGGCCTGTATCAGTCCCAAACTAATCCCACTGTCCCACTCTCCCCACAGCCCTGTATCCATCCCCAAACTAATCGCAATGTCCTACTCTCCTCACAGCCCTGTATCAGTCCCCAAACTAATCTCACTGTTCCACACTCCTCACAGCCCTGTATCTGTCCCCAGACTAATACCACTGTCCCACTCTCTCCCCAGAGCCCTGTATCAGTCCCCAAACTAATTCCACAGTCCCACTCTCCCCACAGCTCTGCATCAGTCACCAAACTAATCCCAATGTCCCATTTTCTCCCCACAGCCCTGTATCAATCACCGAACTAATCCCACTGTCCCACTCTCTCCCCACAGCCCTGTATCAATCCCCAAACTAATCCTACTGTCCCACTCTCTCCGCACAGCCCTGTATCAGTCACCAAACTAATCCCACCGTCCTACTCTCCCCACAGCACTGTATCAATCCCCAAACTAATCCCACTGTCCCACTCTCCTCACAGCCCTGTATCAGTACACAGACTAATCCCACTGTCCTACTCTCCCCACAGCCCTGTATCAATCCCCAAACTAATCCCACTGTCCCACACTCTCCAAAGCCCTGTGTCAATCCCCAAACTAATCCCACTGGCCCACTCTCCCCACAGCCCTGTCTCAGTCCCCAGATAAATCCCACTGTCCCACACTCTCCAAAGCCCTGTATCAATCCCCAAACTAATCCCACTGTCCACTCTCCCCACAGCCCTGTATCAATCCCCAAACTAATCCCACTGTCCCACTCTCTCCGCACAGCCCTGTATCAATCCCCAAACTAATCCCACAGTCCCTCTGTCCCCACAGCCGTATCAATCCCCAAACTAAACCCATTGTCCCACACTCTACCCACAGCCCTGTATCAATCCCCAAACTAATCCCACTGTCCCACTCTCCCCACAGCCCCGTATCAGTCCTCAAACTAATCCCACTGTCCTACTCTCTCCACAGCCCTGAATCAGTCCTCAAACTGATCCAACTGGCCCACTCTCCGCACAGCCCTGTCTCAGTCCCCGGACTAATCCCACTGTACCACACTCTCCAAAGCCCTGTATCAATCCCCAAACTAATCCCACTGTCCCCCTCTCCCCACAGCCCCGTATCAAGCCCCAAACTAATCCCACTGTCCCTCTCTCCCCACAGCCCTGTATCAGTCCCCAGACTAATCCCACTGTCCCATTCTCCCCAGAGACCTGTGTCGGTCACCAAACTAATCTCACTGTCCCATTCTCCCCACAGCCCTGTATAAATCCCCAAACTGTTCCCACTGTCCCACTCTCCCCACAGCCCTGTATCCATCCTCAAACTAATCCCAATGTCCAACTCTCCTCACAGCCCTGTATCTATACCCAAACTAATCCCACTGTCCTTCTCTCTACACAGCCCTGTATCAGTCCCCAAAGTAATCCCACTGTCCCACTCTCCCCACAGCCCTGTATCAGTCCCAAACTAATCCCACTGTCCCACTCTCCACACAGCCCTGTATCCATCCCCAAACTAATCCCAATGTCCTACTCTCCTCACAGCCCTGTATCAATCCCCAAACTAATCCCACTGTCCCACACTCCTCACAGCCCTGTATCTGTCCCCAGACTAATACCACTGTCCCACTCTCTCCCCAGAGCCCTGTATCTATACCCGAACTAATCCCACTGTCCTTCTCTCTCCACAGCCCTGTATCAGTCCCCAAAGTAATCGCACTGTCCCACTCTCCCCACAGGCCTGTATCAGTCCCAAACTAATCCCACTGTCCCACTCTCCCCACAGCCCTGTATCCATCCCCAAACTAATCCCAATGTCCTACTCTCCTCACAGCCCTGTATCAATCCCCAAACTAATCTCTCTGTCCCACACTCCTCACAGCCCTGTATCTGTCCCCAGACTAATACCACTGTCCCACTCTCTCCCCAGAGCCCTGTATCAGTCCCCAAACTAATCCCACAGTCCCACTCTCCCCACAGCCCTGCATCAGTCACCAAACTAATCCCAATGTCCCATTTTCTCCCCACAGCCCTGTATCAATCACCGAACTAATCCCACTGTCCCACTCTCCTGACAGTCCTGTATCAGTCACCAAACTAATCACACTATCCAACTCTCTCCCCACAGCCCTGTATCAATCCCCAAACTAATCCTACTGTCCCACTCTCTCCGCACAGCCCTGTATCAGTCACCAAACTAATCCCACCGTCCTACTCTCCCCACAGCACTGTATCAATCCCCAAACTAATCCCACTGTCCCACTCTCCTCACAGCCCTGTATCAGTACACAGACTAATCCCACTGTCCTACTCTCCCCACAGACCTGTATCAGTCCTCAAACTAATCCCACTGTCCTACTCTATCCAAAGCCCTGTATCAATCCCCAAACTAATCCCACTGGCCCACTCTCCCCACAGCCCTGTCTCAGTCCCCAGATAAATCCCACTGTCCCACACTCTCCAAAGCCCTGTATCAATCCCCAAACTAATCCCACTGTCCACTCTCCCCACAGCCCTGTATCAATCCCCAAACTAATCCCACTGTCCCACTCTCTCCGCACAGCCCTGTATCAATCCCCAAACTAATCCCACAGTCCCACTGTCCCCTCAGCCGTATCAATCACCAAACTAAACCCATTGTCCCACTCTCTCCCCACAGCCCTGTATCAATCCCCAAACTAATCCCACTGTCCCACTCTCCCCACAGCCCCGTAATAGTCCTCAAACTAATCCCACTGTCCCACTCTCCCCACAGCCCCGTATCAGTCCTCAAACTAATCCCACTGTCCTACTCTCTCCACAGCCCTGTATCAGTCCTCAAACTGATCCAACTGGCCCACTCTCCGCACAGCCCTGTCTCAGTCCCCAGACTAATCCCACTGTACCACACTCTCCAAAGCCCTGTATCCATCCCCAAACTAATCCCACTGTCCCCCTCTCCCCACATCCCCGTATCAAGCCCCAAACTAATCCCACTGTCCCTCTCTCCCCACAGCCCTGTATCAGTCTCCAGACTAATCCCACTGTCCCATTCTCCCCAGAGATCTGTGTCGGTCACCAAACTAATCTCACTGTCCCACTCTCCCCACAGCCCTGTATAAATCCCCAAACTGTTCCCAATGTCCCACTCTCCCCACAGCCCTGTATCCATCCTCAAACTAATCCCAATGTCCAACTCTCCTCACAGCCCTGTATCTATACCCAAACCAATCCCACTGTCCTTCTCTCTCCACAGCCCTGTATCAGTCCCCAAAGTAATCCCACTGTCCCACACTCCCCACAGCCCTGTATCAGTCCCAAACTAATCCCACTGTCCCACTCTCCCCACAGCCCTGTATCCATCCCCAAACTAATCCCAATTTCCTACTCTCCTCACAGCCCTGTATCAATCCCCAAACTAATCCCACTGTCCCACACTCCTCACAGCCCTGTATCTGTCCCCAGACTAATACCACTGTCCCACTCTCTCCCCAGAGCCCTGTATCAGTCCCCAAACTAATCCCACAGTCCCACTCTCCCCACAGACCTGCATCAGTCACCAAACTAATCCCAATGTCCCATTCTCTCCTCACAGCCCTGTATCAATCACCGAACTAATCCCACTGTCCCACTCTCCTGACAGTCCTGTATCAGTCACCAAACTAATCCCACTATCCAACTCTCTCCGCACGGCCTGTATCAATCCCCAAACTAATCCCACTGTCCCACTCTCTCCCCACAGCCCTGTATGAATCCCCAAACTAATCCTACTGTCCCACTCTCTCCGCCCAGCCCTGTATAAGTCACCAAACTAATCCCACCGTCCTACTCTCCCCACAGCACTGTATCAATCCCCAAACTAATCCCACTGTCCTCCTCTCCCCACAGCCCCGTATCAAGCCCCAAACTATTCCCACTGTCCCTCTCTCCCCACAGCCCTGTATCAGTCCCCAGACTAATCCCACTGTCCCATTCTCCCCAGAGACCTGTGTCGGTCAACAAACTAATCTCACTGTCCCACTCTCCCCACAGCCCTGTATAAATCCCCAAACCGTTCCCACTATCCCACTCTCCCCACAGCCCTGTATCCATCCTCAAACTAATCCCAATGTCCTACTCTCCTCACAGCCCTGTCTCAGTCCCCAGACTAATCCCACAGTCCCACTCTCTCCAAACCCCTGTATCAGTCCTCAAACTGATCCAACTGGCCCACTCTCCGCACAGCCCCGTATCAAGCCCCAAACTAATCCCACTGTCCCTCTCTCCCCACAGCCCTGTATCAGTCCCCAGACTAATCCCACTATCCCATTCTCCCCAGAGACCTGTGTCGGTCACCAAACTAATCTCACTGTCCCACTCTCCCCACAGCCCTGTATAAATCCCCAAACTGTTCCCACTGTCCCACTCTCCCCACAGCCCTGTATCCATCCTCAAACTAATCCCAATGTCCAACTCTCCTCACAGCCCTGTATCTATACCCAAACTAATCCCACTGTCCTTCTCTCTCCACAGCCCTGTATCAGTCCCCAAAGTAATCCCACTGTCCCACTCTCCCCACAGCCCTGTATCAGTCCCAAACTAATCCCACTGTCCCACTCTCCCCACAGCCCTGTATCCATCCCCAAACTAATCCCAATGTCCTACTCTCCTCACAGCCCTGTATCAATCCCCAAACTAATCCCACTGTCCCACACTCCTCACAGCCCTGTATCTGTCCCCAGACTAATACCACTGTCCCACTCTCTCCCCAGAGCCCTGTATCTATACCCAAACTAATCCCACTGTCCTTCTCTCTCCACAGCCCTGTATCAGTCCCCAAAGTAATCCCACTGTCCCACTCTCCCCACAGGCCTGTATCAGTCCCAAACTAATCCCACTGTCCCACTCTCCCCACAGCCCTGTATCCATCCCCAAACTAATCGCAATGTCCTACTCTCCTCACAGCCCTGTATCAGTCCCCAAACTAATCTCACTGTTCCACACTCCTCACAGCCCTGTATCTGTCCCCAGACTAATACCACTGTCCCACTCTCTCCCCAGAGCCCTGTATCAGTCCCCAAACTAATTCCACAGTCCCACTCTCCCCACAGCTCTGCATCAGTCACCAAACTAATCCCAATGTCCCATTTTCTCCCCACAGCCCTGTATCAATCACCGAACTAATCCCACTGTCCCACTCTCTCCCCACAGCCCTGTATCAATCCCCAAACTAATCCTACTGTCCCACTCTCTCCGCACAGCCCTGTATCAGTCACCAAACTAATCCCACCGTCCTACTCTCCCCACAGCACTGTATCAATCCCCAAACTAATCCCACTGTCCCACTCTCCTCACAGCCCTGTATCAGTACACAGACTAATCCCACTGTCCTACTCTCCCCACAGCCCTGTATCAATCCCCAAACTAATCCCACTGTCCCACACTCTCCAAAGCCCTGTGTCAATCCCCAAACTAATCCCACTGGCCCACTCTCCCCACAGCCCTGTCTCAGTCCCCAGATAAATCCCACTGTCCCACACTCTCCAAAGCCCTGTATCAATCCCCAAACTAATCCCACTGTCCACTCTCCCCACAGCCCTGTATCAATCCCCAAACTAATCCCACTGTCCCACTCTCTCCGCACAGCCCTGTATCAATCCCCAAACTAATCCCACAGTCCCTCTGTCCCCACAGCCGTATCAATCCCCAAACTAAACCCATTGTCCCACACTCTACCCACAGCCCTGTATCAATCCCCAAACTAATCCCACTGTCCCACTCTCCCCACAGCCCCGTATCAGTCCTCAAACTAATCCCACTGTCCTACTCTCTCCACAGCCCTGAATCAGTCCTCAAACTGATCCAACTGGCCCACTCTCCGCACAGCCCTGTCTCAGTCCCCGGACTAATCCCACTGTACCACACTCTCCAAAGCCCTGTATCAATCCCCAAACTAATCCCACTGTCCCCCTCTCCCCACAGCCCCGTATCAAGCCCCAAACTAATCCCACTGTCCCTCTCTCCCCACAGCCCTGTATCAGTCCCCAGACTAATCCCACTGTCCCATTCTCCCCAGAGACCTGTGTCGGTCACCAAACTAATCTCACTGTCCCATTCTCCCCACAGCCCTGTATAAATCCCCAAACTGTTCCCACTGTCCCACTCTCCCCACAGCCCTGTATCCATCCTCAAACTAATCCCAATGTCCAACTCTCCTCACAGCCCTGTATCTATACCCAAACTAATCCCACTGTCCTTCTCTCTACACAGCCCTGTATCAGTCCCCAAAGTAATCCCACTGTCCCACTCTCCCCACAGCCCTGTATCAGTCCCAAACTAATCCCACTGTCCCACTCTCCACACAGCCCTGTATCCATCCCCAAACTAATCCCAATGTCCTACTCTCCTCACAGCCCTGTATCAATCCCCAAACTAATCCCACTGTCCCACACTCCTCACAGCCCTGTATCTGTCCCCAGACTAATACCACTGTCCCACTCTCTCCCCAGAGCCCTGTATCTATACCCGAACTAATCCCACTGTCCTTCTCTCTCCACAGCCCTGTATCAGTCCCCAAAGTAATCGCACTGTCCCACTCTCCCCACAGGCCTGTATCAGTCCCAAACTAATCCCACTGTCCCACTCTCCCCACAGCCCTGTATCCATCCCCAAACTAATCCCAATGTCCTACTCTCCTCACAGCCCTGTATCAATCCCCAAACTAATCTCTCTGTCCCACACTCCTCACAGCCCTGTATCTGTCCCCAGACTAATACCACTGTCCCACTCTCTCCCCAGAGCCCTGTATCAGTCCCCAAACTAATCCCACAGTCCCACTCTCCCCACAGCCCTGCATCAGTCACCAAACTAATCCCAATGTCCCATTTTCTCCCCACAGCCCTGTATCAATCACCGAACTAATCCCACTGTCCCACTCTCCTGACAGTCCTGTATCAGTCACCAAACTAATCACACTATCCAACTCTCTCCCCACAGCCCTGTATCAATCCCCAAACTAATCCTACTGTCCCACTCTCTCCGCACAGCCCTGTATCAGTCACCAAACTAATCCCACCGTCCTACTCTCCCCACAGCACTGTATCAATCCCCAAACTAATCCCACTGTCCCACTCTCCTCACAGCCCTGTATCAGTACACAGACTAATCCCACTGTCCTACTCTCCCCACAGACCTGTATCAGTCCTCAAACTAATCCCACTGTCCTACTCTATCCAAAGCCCTGTATCAATCCCCAAACTAATCCCACTGGCCCACTCTCCCCACAGCCCTGTCTCAGTCCCCAGATAAATCCCACTGTCCCACACTCTCCAAAGCCCTGTATCAATCCCCAAACTAATCCCACTGTCCACTCTCCCCACAGCCCTGTATCAATCCCCAAACTAATCCCACTGTCCCACTCTCTCCGCACAGCCCTGTATCAATCCCCAAACTAATCCCACAGTCCCACTGTCCCCTCAGCCGTATCAATCACCAAACTAAACCCATTGTCCCACTCTCTCCCCACAGCCCTGTATCAATCCCCAAACTAATCCCACTGTCCCACTCTCCCCACAGCCCCGTAATAGTCCTCAAACTAATCCCACTGTCCCACTCTCCCCACAGCCCCGTATCAGTCCTCAAACTAATCCCACTGTCCTACTCTCTCCACAGCCCTGTATCAGTCCTCAAACTGATCCAACTGGCCCACTCTCCGCACAGCCCTGTCTCAGTCCCCAGACTAATCCCACTGTACCACACTCTCCAAAGCCCTGTATCCATCCCCAAACTAATCCCACTGTCCCCCTCTCCCCACATCCCCGTATCAAGCCCCAAACTAATCCCACTGTCCCTCTCTCCCCACAGCCCTGTATCAGTCTCCAGACTAATCCCACTGTCCCATTCTCCCCAGAGATCTGTGTCGGTCACCAAACTAATCTCACTGTCCCACTCTCCCCACAGCCCTGTATAAATCCCCAAACTGTTCCCAATGTCCCACTCTCCCCACAGCCCTGTATCCATCCTCAAACTAATCCCAATGTCCAACTCTCCTCACAGCCCTGTATCTATACCCAAACCAATCCCACTGTCCTTCTCTCTCCACAGCCCTGTATCAGTCCCCAAAGTAATCCCACTGTCCCACTCTCCCCACAGCCCTGTATCAGTCCCAAACTAATCCCACTGTCCCACTCTCCCCACAGCCCTGTATCCATCCCCAAACTAATCCCAATTTCCTACTCTCCTCACAGCCCTGTATCAATCCCCAAACTATTCCCACTGTCCCTCTCTCCCCACAGCCCTGTATCAGTCCCCAGACTAATCCCACTGTCCCATTCTCCCCAGAGACCTGTGTCGGTCAACAAACTAATCTCACTGTCCCACTCTCCCCACAGCCCTGTATAAATCCCCAAACCGTTCCCACTATCCCACTCTCCCCACAGCCCTGTATCCATCCTCAAACTAATCCCAATGTCCTACTCTCCTCACAGCCCTGTCTCAGTCCCCAGACTAATCCCACAGTCCCACTCTCTCCAAACCCCTGTATCAGTCCTCAAACTGATCCAACTGGCCCACTCTCCGCACAGCCCCGTATCAAGCCCCAAACTAATCCCACTGTCCCTCTCTCCCCACAGCCCTGTATCAGTCCCCAGACTAATCCCACTATCCCATTCTCCCCAGAGACCTGTGTCGGTCACCAAACTAATCTCACTGTCCCACTCTCCCCACAGCCCTGTATAAATCCCCAAACTGTTCCCACTGTCCCACTCTCCCCACAGCCCTGTATCCATCCTCAAACTAATCCCAATGTCCAACTCTCCTCACAGCCCTGTATCTATACCCAAACTAATCCCACTGTCCTTCTCTCTCCACAGCCCTGTATCAGTCCCCAAAGTAATCCCACTGTCCCACTCTCCCCACAGCCCTGTATCAGTCCCAAACTAATCCCACTGTCCCACTCTCCCCACAGCCCTGTATCCATCCCCAAACTAATCCCAATGTCCTACTCTCCTCACAGCCCTGTATCAATCCCCAAACTAATCCCACTGTCCCACACTCCTCACAGCCCTGTATCTGTCCCCAGACTAATACCACTGTCCCACTCTCTCCCCAGAGCCCTGTATCTATACCCAAACTAATCCCACTGTCCTTCTCTCTCCACAGCCCTGTATCAGTCCCCAAAGTAATCCCACTGTCCCACTCTCCCCACAGGCCTGTATCAGTCCCAAACTAATCCCACTGTCCCACTCTCCCCACAGCCCTGTATCCATCCCCAAACTAATCGCAATGTCCTACTCTCCTCACAGCCCTGTATCAGTCCCCAAACTAATCTCACTGTTCCACACTCCTCACAGCCCTGTATCTGTCCCCAGACTAATACCACTGTCCCACTCTCTCCCCAGAGCCCTGTATCAGTCCCCAAACTAATTCCACAGTCCCACTCTCCCCACAGCTCTGCATCAGTCACCAAACTAATCCCAATGTCCCATTTTCTCCCCACAGCCCTGTATCAATCACCGAACTAATCCCACTGTCCCACTCTCTCCCCACAGCCCTGTATCAATCCCCAAACTAATCCTACTGTCCCACTCTCTCCGCACAGCCCTGTATCAGTCACCAAACTAATCCCACCGTCCTACTCTCCCCACAGCACTGTATCAATCCCCAAACTAATCCCACTGTCCCACTCTCCTCACAGCCCTGTATCAGTACACAGACTAATCCCACTGTCCTACTCTCCCCACAGCCCTGTATCAATCCCCAAACTAATCCCACTGTCCCACACTCTCCAAAGCCCTGTGTCAATCCCCAAACTAATCCCACTGGCCCACTCTCCCCACAGCCCTGTCTCAGTCCCCAGATAAATCCCACTGTCCCACACTCTCCAAAGCCCTGTATCAATCCCCAAACTAATCCCACTGTCCACTCTCCCCACAGCCCTGTATCAATCCCCAAACTAATCCCACTGTCCCACTCTCTCCGCACAGCCCTGTATCAATCCCCAAACTAATCCCACAGTCCCTCTGTCCCCACAGCCGTATCAATCCCCAAACTAAACCCATTGTCCCACACTCTACCCACAGCCCTGTATCAATCCCCAAACTAATCCCACTGTCCCACTCTCCCCACAGCCCCGTATCAGTCCTCAAACTAATCCCACTGTCCTACTCTCTCCACAGCCCTGAATCAGTCCTCAAACTGATCCAACTGGCCCACTCTCCGCACAGCCCTGTCTCAGTCCCCGGACTAATCCCACTGTACCACACTCTCCAAAGCCCTGTATCAATCCCCAAACTAATCCCACTGTCCCCCTCTCCCCACAGCCCCGTATCAAGCCCCAAACTAATCCCACTGTCCCTCTCTCCCCACAGCCCTGTATCAGTCCCCAGACTAATCCCACTGTCCCATTCTCCCCAGAGACCTGTGTCGGTCACCAAACTAATCTCACTGTCCCATTCTCCCCACAGCCCTGTATAAATCCCCAAACTGTTCCCACTGTCCCACTCTCCCCACAGCCCTGTATCCATCCTCAAACTAATCCCAATGTCCAACTCTCCTCACAGCCCTGTATCTATACCCAAACTAATCCCACTGTCCTTCTCTCTACACAGCCCTGTATCAGTCCCCAAAGTAATCCCACTGTCCCACTCTCCCCACAGCCCTGTATCAGTCCCAAACTAATCCCACTGTCCCACTCTCCACACAGCCCTGTATCCATCCCCAAACTAATCCCAATGTCCTACTCTCCTCACAGCCCTGTATCAATCCCCAAACTAATCCCACTGTCCCACACTCCTCACAGCCCTGTATCTGTCCCCAGACTAATACCACTGTCCCACTCTCTCCCCAGAGCCCTGTATCTATACCCGAACTAATCCCACTGTCCTTCTCTCTCCACAGCCCTGTATCAGTCCCCAAAGTAATCGCACTGTCCCACTCTCCCCACAGGCCTGTATCAGTCCCAAACTAATCCCACTGTCCCACTCTCCCCACAGCCCTGTATCCATCCCCAAACTAATCCCAATGTCCTACTCTCCTCACAGCCCTGTATCAATCCCCAAACTAATCTCTCTGTCCCACACTCCTCACAGCCCTGTATCTGTCCCCAGACTAATACCACTGTCCCACTCTCTCCCCAGAGCCCTGTATCAGTCCCCAAACTAATCCCACAGTCCCACTCTCCCCACAGCCCTGCATCAGTCACCAAACTAATCCCAATGTCCCATTTTCTCCCCACAGCCCTGTATCAATCACCGAACTAATCCCACTGTCCCACTCTCCTGACAGTCCTGTATCAGTCACCAAACTAATCACACTATCCAACTCTCTCCCCACAGCCCTGTATCAATCCCCAAACTAATCCTACTGTCCCACTCTCTCCGCACAGCCCTGTATCAGTCACCAAACTAATCCCACCGTCCTACTCTCCCCACAGCACTGTATCAATCCCCAAACTAATCCCACTGTCCCACTCTCCTCACAGCCCTGTATCAGTACACAGACTAATCCCACTGTCCTACTCTCCCCACAGACCTGTATCAGTCCTCAAACTAATCCCACTGTCCTACTCTATCCAAAGCCCTGTATCAATCCCCAAACTAATCCCACTGGCCCACTCTCCCCACAGCCCTGTCTCAGTCCCCAGATAAATCCCACTGTCCCACACTCTCCAAAGCCCTGTATCAATCCCCAAACTAATCCCACTGTCCACTCTCCCCACAGCCCTGTATCAATCCCCAAACTAATCCCACTGTCCCACTCTCTCCGCACAGCCCTGTATCAATCCCCAAACTAATCCCACAGTCCCACTGTCCCCTCAGCCGTATCAATCACCAAACTAAACCCATTGTCCCACTCTCTCCCCACAGCCCTGTATCAATCCCCAAACTAATCCCACTGTCCCACTCTCCCCACAGCCCCGTAATAGTCCTCAAACTAATCCCACTGTCCCACTCTCCCCACAGCCCCGTATCAGTCCTCAAACTAATCCCACTGTCCTACTCTCTCCACAGCCCTGTATCAGTCCTCAAACTGATCCAACTGGCCCACTCTCCGCACAGCCCTGTCTCAGTCCCCAGACTAATCCCACTGTACCACACTCTCCAAAGCCCTGTATCCATCCCCAAACTAATCCCACTGTCCCCCTCTCCCCACATCCCCGTATCAAGCCCCAAACTAATCCCACTGTCCCTCTCTCCCCACAGCCCTGTATCAGTCTCCAGACTAATCCCACTGTCCCATTCTCCCCAGAGATCTGTGTCGGTCACCAAACTAATCTCACTGTCCCACTCTCCCCACAGCCCTGTATAAATCCCCAAACTGTTCCCAATGTCCCACTCTCCCCACAGCCCTGTATCCATCCTCAAACTAATCCCAATGTCCAACTCTCCTCACAGCCCTGTATCTATACCCAAACCAATCCCACTGTCCTTCTCTCTCCACAGCCCTGTATCAGTCCCCAAAGTAATCCCACTGTCCCACTCTCCCCACAGCCCTGTATCAGTCCCAAACTAATCCCACTGTCCCACTCTCCCCACAGCCCTGTATCCATCCCCAAACTAATCCCAATTTCCTACTCTCCTCACAGCCCTGTATCAATCCCCAAACTAATCCCACTGTCCCACACTCCTCACAGCCCTGTATCTGTCCCCAGACTAATACCACTGTCCCACTCTCTCCCCAGAGCCCTGTATCAGTCCCCAAACTAATCCCACAGTCCCACTCTCCCCACAGACCTGCATCAGTCACCAAACTAATCCCAATGTCCCATTCTCTCCTCACAGCCCTGTATCAATCACCGAACTAATCCCACTGTCCCACTCTCCTGACAGTCCTGTATCAGTCACCAAACTAATCCCACTATCCAACTCTCTCCGCACGGCCTGTATCAATCCCCAAACTAATCCCACTGTCCCACTCTCTCCCCACAGCCCTGTATGAATCCCCAAACTAATCCTACTGTCCCACTCTCTCCGCCCAGCCCTGTATAAGTCACCAAACTAATCCCACCGTCCTACTCTCCCCACAGCACTGTATCAATCCCCAAACTAATCCCACTGTCCTCCTCTCCCCACAGCCCCGTATCAAGCCCCAAACTATTCCCACTGTCCCTCTCTCCCCACAGCCCTGTATCAGTCCCCAGACTAATCCCACTGTCCCATTCTCCCCAGAGACCTGTGTCGGTCAACAAACTAATCTCACTGTCCCACTCTCCCCACAGCCCTGTATAAATCCCCAAACCGTTCCCACTATCCCACTCTCCCCACAGCCCTGTATCCATCCTCAAACTAATCCCAATGTCCTACTCTCCTCACAGCCCTGTCTCAGTCCCCAGACTAATCCCACAGTCCCACTCTCTCCAAACCCCTGTATCAATCCCCAAACTAATCCCACTGTCCCCCTCTCCCCACAGCCCCGTATCAAGCCCCAAACTAATCCCACTGTCCCTCTCTCCCCACAGACCTCTATCAGTCCCCAGACTAATCCCACTGTCCCATTCTCCCCAGAGACCTGTGTCGGTCACCAAACTAATCTCACTGTCCCACTCTCCCCACAGCCCTGTATAAATCCCCAAACTGTTCCCACTGTCCCACTCTCCCCACAGCCCTGTATCCATCCTCAAACTAATCCCAATGTCCTACTCTCCTCACAGCTCTGTATCAATACCCAAACTAATCCCACTGTCCTTCTCTCTCCACAGCCCCGTATCAGTCCCCAAACTAATCCCACTGTCCCACTCTCCCCACAGCCCTGTATCAGTCCCCAAACTAATCCCACTGTCCCACTCTCCCCACAGCCCTGTATCCATCCCCAAACTAATCCCAATGTCCTACTCTCCTCACAGCCCTGTATCAATCCCCAAACTAATCCCACTGTCCCACACTCCTCACAGCCTTGTATCTGTCCCCAGACTAATACCACTGTCCCACTCTCTCCCCAGAGCCCTGTATCAGTCCCCAAACTAATCCCACAGTCCCACTCTCCCCACAGCCCTGCATCAGTCACCAAACTAATCCCAATGTCCCATTCTCTCCCCACAGCCCTGTATCAATCCCCGAACTAATCCCACTGTCCCACTCTCCCGACAGTCCTGTATCAGTCACCAAACTAATCCCACTATCCCACTCTCTCCGCACAGCCCTGTATCAATCCCCAAACTAATACCACTGTCCCACTCTCTCCCCACAGCCCTGTAACAATCCCCAAACTAATCCCACTGTCCCCCTCTCCCCACAGCCCCGTATCAGTCCCCAAACTAATCCCATTGCCCTACTCTCTCCCCACAGCCCTGTAACAGTCCCCAAACTAATCCCACTGTCACACTCTCCCCACAGCGCTGTATCAATCCCCAAACTAATCCCACTGTCCCACTCTCCTCACAGCCCTGTATCAATCCCTGAACTAATCCCACTGTCCCACTCTCCCGACAGTCCTGTATCAGTCACCAAACTAATCCCACTATCCCACTCTCTCCGCACAGCCCTGTATCAATCCCCAAACTAATACCACTGTCCCACTCTCTCCCCACAGCCCTGTAACAATCCCCAAACTAATCCCAATGTCCCATTCTCTCCCCACAGCCCTGTATCAATCCCCGAACTAATCCCACTGTCCCACTCTCCCGACAGTCCTGTATCAGTCACCAAACTAATCCCACTATCCCACTCTCTCCGCACAGCCCTATATCAATCCCCAAACTAATACCACTGTCCCACTCTCTCCCCACAGCCCTGTAACAGTCCCCAAACTAATCCCACTGTCACACTCTCCCCACAGCGCTGTATCAATCCCCAAACTAATCCCAATGTCCAACTCTCCTCACAGCCCTGTATGTATACCCAAACCAATCCCACTGTCCTTCTCTCTCCACAGCCCTGTATCAGTCCCCAAAGTAATCCCACTGTCCCACTCTCCCCACAGCCCTGTATCAGTCCCAAACTAATCCCACTGTCCCACTCTCCCCACAGCCCTGTATCCATCCCCAAACTAATCCCAATTTCCTACTCTCCTCACAGCCCTGTATCAATCCCCAAACTAATCCCACTGTCCCACACTCCTCACAGCCATGTATCTGTCCCCAGACTAATACCACTGTCCCACTCTCTCCCCAGAGCCCTGTATCAGTCCCCAAACTAATCCCACAGTCCCACTCTCCCCACAGCCCTGCATCAGTCACCAAACTAATCCCAATGTCCCATTCTCTCCTCACAGCCCTGTATCAATCACCGAACTAATCCCACTGTCCCACTCTCCTGACAGTCCTGTATCAGTCACCAAACTAATCCCACTATCCAACTCTCTCCGCACAGCCCTGTATCAATCCCCAAACTAATCCCACTGTCCCACTCTCTCCCCACAGCCCTGTATCAATCCCCAAACTAATCCTACTGTCCCACTCTCTCCGCACAGCCCTGTAAAAGTCACCAAACTAATCCCACCGTCCTACTCTCCCCACAGCACTGTATCAATCCCCAAACTAATCCCACTGTCCTCCTCTCCCCACAGCCCCGTATCAAGCCCCAAACTATTCCCACTGACCCTCTCTCCCCACAGCCCTGTATCAGTCCCCAGACTAATCCCACTGTCCCATTCTCCCCAGAGACCTGTGTCGGTCACCAAACTAATCTCACTGTCCCACTCTCCCCACAGCCCTGTATAAATCCCCAAACCGTTCCCACTGTCCCACTCTCCCCACAGCCCTGTATCCATCCTCAAACTAATCCCAATGTCCTACTCTCCTCACAGCCCTGTCTCAGTCCCCAGACTAATCCCAGAGTCCCACACTCTCCAAACCCCTGTATCAATCCCCAAACTAATCCCACTGTCCCCCTCTCCCCACAGCCCCGTATCAAGCCCCAAACTAATCCCACTGTCCCTCTCTCCCCACAGACCTGTATCAGTCCCCAGACTAATCCCACTGTCCCATTCTCCCCAGAGACCTGTGTCGGTCACCAAACTAATCTCACTGTCCCACTCTCCCCACAGACCTGTATAAATCCCCAAACTGTTCCCACTGTCCCACTCTCCCCACAGCCCTGTATCCATCCTCAAACTAATCCCAATGTCCTACTCTCCTCACAGCCCTGTATCAGTCCCCAAACTAATCCCACAGTCCTACCCTCTCCACAGCCCTGTATCCATCCCCAAACTAATCCCAATGTCCTACTCTCCTCACAGCCCTGTATCAATCCCCAAACTAATCCCACTGTCCCACACTCCTCACAGCCCTGTATCTGTCCCCACAGACTAATACCACTGTCCCACTCTCTCTCCACAGCCCTGTATCAGTCCCCAAAGTAATCCCACTGTACCACTCTCCCCACAGCCCTGTATCAGTACACAGACTAATCCCACTGTCCTACTCTCCCCACAGACCTGTATCAGTCCTCAAACTAATCCCACTGTCCCCCTCTCCCCAAAGCCCTGTATCAATCCCCAAACTAATCCCACTGGCCCACTCTCCCCACAGCCCTGTCTCAGTCCCCAGATAAATCCCACTGTCCCACACTCTCCAAAGCCCTGTATCAATCCCCAAACTAATCCCACTGTCCATTCTCCCCACAGCCCTGTATCAATCGCCAAACTAATCCCACTGTCCCACACTCTCCAAAGCCCTGTATCAATCCCCAAACTAATCCCACTGTCCACTCTCCCCACAGCCCTGTATCAATCCCCAAACTAATCCCACTGTCCCACTCTCTCCGCACATGCCTGTATTAATCCCCAAACTAATCCCACCGTCCCTCTGTCCCCACAGCCGTATCAATCCCCAAACTAAACCCATTGTCCCACTCTCTCCCCACAGCCCTGTATCAATCCCCAAACTAATCCCACTGTCCCACTCTCCCCACAGCCCCGTATCAGTCCTCAAACTAATCCCACTGTCCCTCTCTCCCCACAGACCTGTATCAGTCCCCAGACTAATCCCACTGTCCCATTCTCCCCAGAGACCTGTGTCGGTCACCAAACTAATCTCACTGTCCCATTCTCCCCACAGCCCTGTATAAATCCCCAAACTGTTCCCACTGTCCACTCTCCCCACAGCCCTGTATCAATCCCCAAACTAATCCCACTGTCCCACTCTCTCCGCACATGCCTGTATCAATCCCCAAACTAATCCCACCGTCCCTCTGTCCCCACAGCCGTATCAATCCCCAAACTAAACCCATTGTCCCACTCTCTCCCCACAGCCCTGTATCAATCCCCAAACTAATCCCACTGTCCCACTCTCCCCACAGCCCCGTATCAGTCCTCAAACTAATCCCACTGTCCCTCTCTCCCCACAGACCTGTATCAGTCCCCAGACTAATCCCACTGTCCAATTCTCCCCAGAGACCTGTGTCGGTCACCAAACTAATCTCACTGTCCCATTCTCCCCACAGCCCTGTATAAATCCCCAAACTGTTCCCACTGTCCCACTCTCCCCACAGCCCTGTATCCATCCTCAAACTAATCCCAATGTCCAACTCTCCTCACAGCCCTGTATCTATACCCAAACTAATCCCACTGTCCTTCTCTCTACACAGCCCTGTATCAGTCCCCAAAGTAATCCCACTGTCCCACTCTCCCCACAGCCCTGTATCAGTCCCAAACTAATCCCACTGTCCCACTCTCCACACAGCCCTGTATCCATCCCCAAACTAATCCCAATGTCCTACTCTCCTCACAGCCCTGTATCAATCCCCAAACTAATCCCACTGTCCCACACTCCTCACAGCCCTGTATCTGTCCCCAGACTAATACCACTGTCCCACTCTCTCCCCAGAGCCCTGTATCTATACCCAAACTAATCCCACTGTCCTTCTCTCTCCACAGCCCTGTATCAGTCCCCAAAGTAATCGCACTGTCCCACTCTCCCCACAGGCCTGTATCAGTCCCAAACTAATCCCACTGTCCCACTCTCCCCACAGCCCTGTATCCATCCCCAAACTAATCCCAATGTCCTACTCTCCTCACAGCCCTGTATCAATCCCCAAACTAATCTCACTGTCCCACACTCCTCACAGCCCTGTATCTGTCCCCAGACTAATACCACTGTCCCACTCTCTCCCCAGAGCCCTGTATCAGTCCCCAAACTAATCCCACAGTCCCACTCTCCCCACAGCCCTGCATCAGTCACCAAACTAATCCCAATGTCCCATTTTCTCCCCACAGCCCTGTATCAATCACCGAACTAATCCCACTGTCCCACTCTCCTTACAGTCCTGTATCAGTCACCAAACTAATCACACTATCCAACTCTCTCCCCACAGCCCTGTATCAATCCCCAAACTAATCCTACTGTCCCACTCTCTCCGCACAGCCCTGTATCAGTCACCAAACTAATCCCACCGTCCTACTCTCCCCACAGCACTGTATCAATCCCCAAACTAATCCCACTGTCCCACTCTCCTCACAGCCCTGTATCAGTACACAGACTAATCCCACTGTCCTACTCTCCCCACAGACCTGTATCAGTCCTCAAACTAATCCCACTGTCCTACTCTATCCAAAGCCCTGTATCAATCCCCAAACTAATCCCACTGGCCCACTCTCCCCACAGCCCTGTCTCAGTCCCCAGATAAATCCCACTGTCCCACACTCTCCAAAGCCCTGTATCAATCCCCAAACTAATCCCACTGTCCACTCTCCCCACAGCCCTGTATCAATCCCCAAACTAATCCCACTGTCCCACTCTCTCCGCACAGCCCTGTATCAATCCCCAAACTAATCCCACAGTCCCACTGTCCCCTCAGCCGTATCAATCACCAAACTAAACCCATTGTCCCACTCTCTCCCCACAGCCCTGTATCAATCCCCAAACTAATCCCACTGTCCCACTCTCCCCACAGCCCCGTAATAGTCCTCAAACTAATCCCACTGTCCCACTCTCCCCACAGCCCCGTAATAGTCCTCAAACTAATCCCACTGTCCCTCTCTCCCCACAGACCTGTATCAGTCCCCAGACTAATCCCACTGTCCCATTCTCCCCAGAGACCTGTGTCGGTCACCAAACTAATCTCACTGTCCCATTCTCCCCACAGCCCTGTATAAATCCCCAAACTGTTCCCACTGTCCACTCTCCCCACAGCCCTGTATCAATCCCCAAACTAATCCCACTGTCCCACTCTCTCCGCACATGCCTGTATCAATCCCCAAACTAATCCCACCGTCCCTCTGTCCCCACAGCCGTATCAATCCCCAAACTAAACCCATTGTCCCACTCTCTCCCCACAGCCCTGTATCAATCCCCAAACTAATCCCACTGTCCCACTCTCCCCACAGCCCCGTATCAGTCCTCAAACTAATCCCACTGTCCCTCTCTCCCCACAGACCTGTATCAGTCCCCAGACTAATCCCACTGTCCCATTCTCCCCAGAGACCTGTGTCGGTCACCAAACTAATCTCACTGTCCCATTCTCCCCACAGCCCTGTATAAATCCCCAAACTGTTCCCACTGTCCCACTCTCCCCACAGCCCTGTATCCATCCTCAAACTAATCCCAATGTCCAACTCTCCTCACAGCCCTGTATCTATACCCAAACTAATCCCACTGTCCTTCTCTCTACACAGCCCTGTATCAGTCCCCAAAGTAATCCCACTGTCCCACTCTCCCCACAGCCCTGTATCAGTCCCAAACTAATCCCACTGTCCCACTCTCCACACAGCCCTGTATCCATCCCCAAACTAATCCCAATGTCCTACTCTCCTCACAGCCCTGTATCAATCCCCAAACTAATCCAACTGTCCCACACTCCTCACAGCCCTGTATCTGTCCCCAGACTAATACCACTGTCCCACTCTCTCCCCAGAGCCCTGTATCTATACCCAAACTAATCCCACTGTCCTTCTCTCTCCACAGCCCTGTATCAGTCCCCAAAGTAATCGCACTGTCCCACTCTCCCCACAGGCCTGTATCAGTCCCAAACTAATCCCACTGTCCCACTCTCCCCACAGCCCTGTATCCATCCCCAAACTAATCCCAATGTCCTACTCTCCTCACAGCCCTGTATCAATCCCCAAACTAATCTCACTGTCCCACACTCCTCACAGCCCTGTATCTGTCCCCAGACTAATACCACTGTCCCACTCTCTCCCCAGAGCCCTGTATCAGTCCCCAAACTAATCCCACAGTCCCACTCTCCCCACAGCCCTGCATCAGTCACCAAACTAATCCCAATGTCCCATTTTCTCCCCACAGCCCTGTATCAATCACCGAACTAATCCCACTGTCCCACTCTCCTGACAGTCCTGTATCAGTCACCAAACTAATCACACTATCCAACTCTCTCCCCACAGCCCTGTATCAATCCCCAAACTAATCCTACTGTCCCACTCTCTCCGCACAGCCCTGTATCAGTCACCAAACTAATCCCACCGTCCTACTCTCCCCACAGCACTGTATCAATCCCCAAACTAATCCCACTGTCCCACTCTCCTCACAGCCCTGTATCAGTACACAGACTAATCCCACTGTCCTACTCTCCCCACAGACCTGTATCAGTCCTCAAACTAATCCCACTGTCCTACTCTATCCAAAGCCCTGTATCAATCCCCAAACTAATCCCACTGGCCCACTCTCCCCACAGCCCTGTCTCAGTCCCCAGATAAATCCCACTGTCCCACACTCTCCAAAGCCCTGTATCAATCCCCAAACTAATCCCACTGTCCACTCTCCCCACAGCCCTGTATCAATCCCCAAACTAATCCCACTGTCCCACTCTCTCCGCACAGCCCTGTATCAATCCCCAAACTAATCCCACAGTCCCACTGTCCCCTCAGCCGTATCAATCACCAAACTAAACCCATTGTCCCACTCTCTCCCCACAGCCCTGTATCAATCCCCAAACTAATCCCACTGTCCCACTCTCCCCACAGCCCCGTAATAGTCCTCAAACTAATCCCACTGTCCCACTCTCCCCACAGCCCCGTAATAGTCCTCAAACTAATCCCACTGTCCCACTCTCCCCACAGCCCCGTATCAGTCCTCAAACTAATCCCACTGTCCTACTCTCTCCACAGCCCTGTATCAGTCCTCAAACTGATCCAACTGGCCCACTCTCCGCACAGCCCTGTCTCAGTCCCCAGACTAATCCCACTGTACCACACTCTCCAAAGCCCTGTATCAATCCCCAAACTAATCCCACTGTCCCCCTCTCCCCACATCCCCGTATCAAGCCCCAAACTAATCCCACTGTCCCTCTCTCCCCACAGCCCTGTATCAGTCCCCAGACTAATCCCACTGTCCCATTCTCCCCAGAGACCTGTGTCGGTCACCAAACTAATCTCACTGTCCCACTCTCCCCACAGCCCAGTATAAATCCCCAAACTGTTCCCAATGTCCCACTCTCCCCACAGCCCTGTATCCATCCTCAAACTAATCCCAATGTCCAACTCTCCTCACAGCCCTGTATCTATACCCAAACCAATCCCACTGTCCTTCTCTCTCCACAGCCCTGTATCAGTCCCCAAAGTAATCCCACTGTCCCACTCTCCCCACAGCCCTGTATCATTCCCAAACTAATCCCACTGTCCCACTCTCCCCACAGCCCTGTATCCATCCCCAAACTAATCCCAATTTCCTACTCTCCTCACAGCCCTGTATCAATCCCCAAACTAATCCCACTGTCCCACACTCCTCACAGCCCTGTATCTGTCCCCAGACTAATACCACTGTCCCACTCTCTCCCCAGAGCCCTGTATCAGTCCCCAAACTAATCCCACAGTCCCACTCTCCCCACAGACCTGCATCAGTCACCAAACTAATCCCAATGTCCCATTCTCTCCTCACAGCCCTGTATCAATCACCGAACTAATCCCACTGTCCCACTCTCCTGACAGTCCTGTATCAGTCACCAAACTAATCCCACTATCCAACTCTCTCCGCACGGCCTGTATCAATCCCCAAACTAATCCCACTGTCCCACTCTCTCCCCACAGCCCTGTATGAATCCCCAAACTAATCCTACTGTCCCACTCTCTCCGCACAGCCCTGTATAAGTCACCAAACTAATCCCACCGTCCTACTCTCCCCACAGCACTGTATCAATCCCCAAACTAATCCCACTGTCCTCCTCTCCCCACAGCCCCGTATCAAGCCCCAAACTATTCCCACTGTCCCTCTCTCCCCACAGCCCTGTATCAGTCCCCAGACTAATCCCACTGTCCCATTCTCCCCAGAGACCTGTGTCGGTCACCAAACTAATCTCACTGTCCCACTCTCCCCACAGCCCTGTATAAATCCCCAAACCGTTCCCACTGTCCCACTCTCCCCACAGCCCTGTATCCATCCTCAAACTAATCCCAATGTCCTACTCTCCTCACAGCCCTGTCTCAGTCCCCAGACTAATCCCACAGTCCCACTCTCTCCAAACCCCTGTATCAATCCCCAAACTAATCCCACTGTCCCCCTCTCCCCACAGCCCCGTATCAAGCCCCAAACTAATCCCACTGTCCCTCTCTCCCCACAGACCTGTATCAGTCCCCAGACTAATCCCACTGTCCCATTCTCCCCAGAGACCTGTGTCGGTCACCAAACTAATCTCACTGTCCCACTCTCGCCACAGCCCTGTATAAATCCCCAAACTGTTCCCACTGTCCCACTCTCCCCACAGCCCTGTATCCATCCTCAAACTAATCCCAATGTCCTACTCTCCTCACAGCTCTGTATCAATACCCAAACTAATCCCACTGTCCTTCTCTCTCCACAGCCCTGTATCAGTCCCCAAACTAATCCCACTGTCCCACTCTCCCCACAGCCCTGTATCAGTCCCCAAACTAATCCCACTGTCCCACTCTCCCCACAGCCCTGTATCCATCCCCAAACTAATCCCAATGTCCTACTCTCCTCACAGCCCTGTATCAATCCCCAAACTAATCCCACTGTCCCACACTCCTCACAGCCTTGTATCTGTCCCCAGACTAATACCACTGTCCCACTCTCTCCCCAGAGCCCTGTATCAGTCCCCAAACTAATCCCACAGTCCCACTCTCCCCACAGCCCTGCATCAGTCACCAAACTAATCCCAATGTCCCATTCTCTCCCCACAGCCCTGTATCAATCCCCGAACTAATCCCACTGTCCCACTCTCCCGACAGTCCTGTATCAGTCACCAAACTAATCCCACTATCCCACTCTCTCCGCACAGCCCTGTATCAATCCCCAAACTAATACCACTGTCCCACTCTCTCCCCACAGCCCTGTAACAATCCCCAAACTAATCCCACTGTCCCCCTCTCCCCACAGCCCCGTATCAGTCCCCAAACTAATCCCATTGCCCTACTCTCTCCCCACAGCCCTGTGACAGTCCTCAAACTAATCCCACTGTCACACTCTCCCCACAGCGCTGTATCAATCCCCAAACTAATCCCACTGTCCCACTCTCCTCACAGCCCTGTATCAATCCCCGAACTAATCCCACTGTCCCACTCTCCCGACAGTCCTGTATCAGTCACCAAACTAATCCCACTATCCCACTCTCTCCGCACAGCCCTGTATCAATCCCCAAACTAATACCACTGTCCCACTCTCTCCCCACAGCCCTGTAACAATCCCCAAACTAATCCCAATGTCCCATTCTCTCCCCACAGCCCTGTATCAATCCCCGAACTAATCCCACTGTCCCACTCTCCCGACAGTCCTGTATCAGTCACCAAACTAATCCCACTATCCCACTCTCTCCGCACAGCCCTGTATCAATCCCCAAACTAATACCACTGTCCCACTCTCTCCCCACAGCCCTGTAACAGTCCCCAAACTAATCCCACTGTCACACTCTCCCCACAGCCCCGTATCAAGCCCCAAACTAATCCCACTGTCCCTCTCTCCCCACAGACCTCTATCAGTCCCCAGACTAATCCCACTGTCCCATTCTCCCCAGAGACCTGTGTCGGTCACCAAACTAATCTCACTGTCCCACTCTCCCCACAGCCCTGTATAAATCCCCAAACTGTTCCCACTGTCCCACTCTCCCCACAGCCCTGTATCCATCCTCAAACTAATCCCAATGTCCTACTCTCCTCACAGCTCTGTATCAATACCCAAACTAATCCCACTGTCCTTCTCTCTCCACAGCCCCGTATCAGTCCCCAAACTAATCCCACTGTCCCACTCTCCCCACAGCCCTGTATCAGTCCTCAAACTAATCCCACTGTCCCACTCTCCCCACAGCCCTGTATCCATCCCCAAACTAATCCCAATGTCCTACTCTCCTCACAGCCCTGTATCAATCCCCAAACTAATCCCACTGTCCCACACTCCTCACAGCCTTGTATCTGTCCCCAGACTAATACCACTGTCCCACTCTCTCCCCAGAGCCCTGTATCAGTCCCCAAACTAATCCCACAGTCCCACTCTCCCCACAGCCCTGCATAAGTCACCAAACTAATCCCAATGTCCCATTCTCTCCCCACAGCCCTGTATCAATCCCCGAACTAATCCCACTGTCCCACTCTCCCGACAGTCCTGTATCAGTCACCAAACTAATCCCACTATCCCACTCTCTCCGCACAGCCCTGTATCAATCCCCAAACTAATACCACTGTCCCACTCTCTCCCCACAGCCCTGTAACAATCCCCAAACTAATCCCACTGTCCCCCTCTCCCCACAGCCCCGTATCAGTCCCCAAACTAATCCCATTGCCCTACTCTCTCCCCACAGCCCTGTAACAGTCCCCAAACTAATCCCACTGTCACACTCTCCCCACAGCGCTGTATCAATCCCCAAACTAATCCCACTGTCCCACTCTCCTCACAGCCCTGTATCAATCCCCGAACTAATCCCACTGTCCCACTCTCCTGACAGTCCTGTATCAGTCACCAAACTAATCCCACTATCCAACTCTCTCCGCACGGCCTGTATCAATCCCCAAACTAATCCCACTGTCCCACTCTCTCCCCACAGCCCTGTATGAATCCCCAAACTAATCCTACTGTCCCACTCTCTCCGCACAGCCCTGTATAAGTCACCAAACTAATCCCACCGTCCTACTCTCCCCACAGCACTGTATCAATCCCCAAACTAATCCCACTGTCCTCCTCTCCCCACAGCCCCGTATCAAGCCCCAAACTATTCCCACTGTCCCTCTCTCCCCACAGCCCTGTATCAGTCCCCAGACTAATCCCACTGTCCCATTCTCCCCAGAGACCTGTGTCGGTCACCAAACTAATCCCAATGTCCCACTCTCCCCACAGCCCTGTATAAATCCCCAAACCGTTCCCACTGTCCCACTCTCCCCACAGCCCTGTATCCATCCTCAAACTAATCCCAATGTCCTACTCTCCTCACAGCCCTGTCTCAGTCCCCAGACTAATCCCACAGTCCCACTCTCTCCAAACCCCTGTATCAATCCCCAAACTAATCCCACTGTCCCCCTCTCCCCACAGCCCCGTAACAAGCCCCAAACTAATCCCACTGTCCCTCTCTCCCCACAGACCTGTATCAGTCCCCAGACTAATCCCACTGTCCCATTCTCCCCAGAGACCTGTGTCGGTCACCAAACTAATCTCACTGTCCCACTCTCCCCACAGCCCTGTATAAATCCCCAAACTGTTCCCACTGTCCCACTCTCCCCACAGCCCTGTATCCATCCTCAAACTAATCCCAATGTCCTACTCTCCTCACAGCTCTGTATCAATACCCAAACTAATCCCACTGTCCTTCTCTCTCCACAGCCCCGTATCAGTCCCCAAACTAATCCCACTGTCCCACTCTCCCCACAGCCCTGTATCAGTCCCCAAACTAATCCCACTGTCCCACTCTCCCCACAGCCCTGTATCCATCCCCAAACTAATCCCAATGTCCTACTCTCCTCACAGCCCTGTATCAATCCCCAAACTAATCCCACTGTCCCACACTCCTCACAGCCTTGTATCTGTCCCCAGACTAATACCACTGTCCCACTCTCTCCCCAGAGCCGTGTATCAGTCCCCAAACTAATCCCACAGTCCCACTCTCCCCACAGCCCCGTATCAGTCCCCAAACTAATCCCATTGCCCTACTCTCTCCCCACAGCCCTGTAACAGTCCTCAAACTAATCCCACTGTCACACTCTCCCCACAGCGCTGTATCAATCCCCAAACTAATCCCACTGTCCCACTCTCCTCACAGCCCTGTATCAATCCCCGAACTAATCCCACTGTCCCACTCTCCCGACAGTCCTGTATCAGTCACCAAACTAATCCCACTATCCCACTCTCTCCGCACAGCCCTGTATCAATCCCCAAACTAATACCACTGTCCCACTCTCTCCCCACAGCCCTGTAACAATCCCCAAACTAATCCCAATGTCCCATTCTCTCCCCACAGCCCTGTATCAATCCCCGAACTAATCCCACTGTCCCACTCTCCCGACAGTCCTGTATCAGTCACCAAACTAATCCCACTATCCCACTCTCTCCGCACAGCCCTGTATCAATCCCCAAACTAATACCACTGTCCCACTCTCTCCCCACAGCCCTGTAACAGTCCCCAAACTAATCCCACTGTCACACTCTCCCCACAGCCCCGTATCAAGCCCCAAACTAATCCCACTGTCCCTCTCTCCCCACAGACCTCTATCAGTCCCCAGACTAATCCCACTGTCCCATTCTCCCCAGAGACCTGTGTCGGTCACCAAACTAATCTCACTGTCCCACTCTCCCCACAGCCCTGTATAAATCCCCAAACTGTTCCCACTGTCCCACTCTCCCCACAGCCCTGTATCCATCCTCAAACTAATCCCAATGTCCTACTCTCCTCACAGCTCTGTATCAATACCCAAACTAATCCCACTGTCCTTCTCTCTCCACAGCCCCGTATCAGTCCCCAAACTAATCCCACTGTCCCACTCTCCCCACAGCCCTGTATCAGTCCTCAAACTAATCCCACTGTCCCACTCTCCCCACAGCCCTGTATCCATCCCCAAGCTAATCCCAATGTTCTACTCTCCTCACAGCCCTGTATCAATCCCCAAACTAATCCCACTGTCCCACACTCCTCACAGCCTTGTATCTGTCCCCAGACTAATACCACTGTCCCACTCTCTCCCCAGAGCCCTGTATCAGTCCCCAAACTAATCCCACAGTCCCACTCTCCCCACAGCCCTGCATCAGTCACCAAACTAATCCCAATGTCCCATTCTCTCCCCACAGCCCTGTATCAATCCCCGAACTAATCCCACTGTCCCACTCTCCCGACAGTCCTGTATCAGTCACCAAACTAATCCCACTATCCCACTCTCTCCGCACAGCCCTGTATCAATCCCCAAACTAATACCACTGTCCCACTCTCTCCCCACAGCCCTGTAACAATCCCCAAACTAATCCCACTGTCCCCCTCTCCCCACAGCCCCGTATCAGTCCCCAAACTAATCCCATTGCCCTACTCTCTCCCCACAGCCCTGTAACAGTCCCCAAACTAATCCCACTGTCACACTCTCCCCACAGCGCTGTATCAATCCCCAAACTAATCCCACTGTCCCACTCTCCTCACAGCCTTGTATCAATCCCCGAACTAATCGCACTGTCCCACTCTCCCGACAGTCCTGTATCAGTCACCAAACTAATCCCACTATCCCACTCTCTCCGCACAGCCCTGTATCAATCCCCAAACTAATACCACTGTCCCACTCTCTCCCCACAGCCCTGTAACAATCCCCAAACTAATCCCAATGTCCCATTCTCTCCCCACAGCCCTGTATCAATCCCCGAACTAATCCCACTGTCCCACTCTCCCGACAGTCCTGTATCAGTCACCAAACTAATCCCACTATCCCACTCTCTCCGCACAGCCCTGTATCAATCCCCAAACTAATACCACTGTCCCACTCTCTCCCCACAGCCCTGTAACAGTCCCCAAACTAATCCCACTGTCACACTCTCCCCACAGCGCTGTATCAATCCCCAAACTAATCCCAATGTCCAACTCTCCTCACAGCCCTGTATCTATACCCATACCAATCCCACTGTCCTTCTCTCTCCACAGCCCTGTATCAGTCCCCAAAGTAATCCCACTGTCCCACTCTCCCCACAGCCCTGTATCAGTCCCAAACTAATCCCACTGTCCCACTCTCCCCACAGCCCTGTATCCATCCCCAAACTAATCCCAATTTCCTACTCTCCTCACAGCCCTGTATCAATCCCCAAACTAATCCCACTGTCCCACACTCCTCACAGCCCTGTATCTGTCCCCAGACTAATACCACTGTCCCACTCTCTCCCCAGAGCCCTGTATCAGTCCCCAAACTAATCCCACAGTCCCACTCTCCCCACAGCCCTGCATCAGTCACCAAACTAATCCCAATGTCCCATTCTCTCCTCACAGCCCTGTATCAATCACCGAACTAATCCCACTGTCCCACTCTCCTGACAGTCCTGTATCAGTCACCAAACTAATCCCACTATCCAACTCTCTCCGCACAGCCCTGTATCAATCCCCAAACTAATCCCACTGTCCCACTCTCTCCCCACAGCCCTGTATCAATCCCCAAACTAATCCCACAGTCCCACTGTCCCCACAACCGTTTCAATCCCCAAACTAAACACATTGTCCCACTCTCTCCCCACAGCCCTGTATCAATCCCCAAACTAATCCCACTGTCCCACTCTCTCCGCACAGCCCTGTATAAGTCACCAAACTAATCCCACCGTCCTACTCTCCCCACAGCACTGTATCAATCCCCAAACTAATCCCACTGTCCTCCTCTCCCCACAGCCCCGTATCAAGCCCCAAACTATTCCCACTGACCCTCTCTCCCCACAGCCCTGTATCAGTCCCCAGACTAATCCCACTGTCCCATTCTCCCCAGAGACCTGTGTCGGTCACCAAACTAATCTCACTGTCCCACTCTCCCCACAGCCCTGTATAAATCCCCAAACCGTTCCCACTGTCCCACTCTCCCCACAGCCCTGTATCCATCCTCAAACTAATCCCAATGTCCTACTCTCCTCACAGCCCTGTCTCAGTCCCCAGACTAATCCCACAGTCCCACACTCTCCAAACCCCTGTATCAATCCCCAAACTAATCCCACTGTCCCCCTCTCCCCACAGCCCCGTATCAATCCCCAAACTAATCCCACTGTCTCTCTCTCCCCACAGACCTGTATCAGTCCCCAGACTAATCCCACTGTCCCATTCTCCCCAGAGACCTGTGTCGGTCACCAAACTAATCTCACTGTCCCACTCTCCCCACAGCCCTGTATAAATCCCCAAACTGTTCCCACTGTCCCACTCTCCCCACAGCCCTGTATCCATCCTCAAACTAATCCCAATGTCCTACTCTCCTCACAGCCCTGTATCAGTCCCCAAACTAATCCCACAGTCCTACCCTCTCCACAGCCCTGTATCCATCCCCAAACTAATCCCAATGTCCTACTCTCCTCACAGCCCTGTATCAATCCCCAAACTAATCCCAATGTCCTACTCTCCTCACAGCCGTGTATCAATCCCCAAACTAATCCCACTGTCCCACACTCCTCACAGCCCTGTATCTGTCCCCACAGACTAATACCACTGTCCCACTCTCTCTCCACAGCCCTGTATCAGTCCCCAAAGTAATCCCACTGTCCCACTCTCCCCACAGCCCTGTATCAGTACACAGACTAATCCCACTGTCCTACTCTCCCCACAGACCTGTATCAGTCCTCAAACTAATCCCACTGTCCCCCTCTCCCCAAAGCCCTGTATCAATCCCCAAACTAATCCCACTGGCCCACTCTCCCCACAGCCCTGTCTCAGTCCCCAGATAAATCCCACTGTCCCACACTCTCCAAAGCCCTGTATCAATCCCCAAACTAATCCCACTGTCCATTCTCCCCACAGCCCTGTATCAATCCCCAATCTAATCCCACTGTCCCACACTCTCCAAAGCCCTGTGTCAATCCCCAAACTAATCCCACTGGCCCACTCTCCCCACAGCCCTGTCTCAGTCCCCAGATAAATCCCACTGTCCCACACTCTCCAAAGCCCTGTATCAATCCCCAAACTAATCCCACTGTCCACTCTCCCCACAGCCCTGTATCAATCCCCAAACTAATCCCACTGTCCCACTCTCTCCGCACAGCCCTGTATCAATCCCCAAACTAATCCCACAGTCCCTCTGTCCCCACAGCCGTATCAATCCCCAAACTAAACCCATTGTCCCACTCTCTCCCCACAGCCCTGTATCAATCCCCAAACTAATCCCACTGTCCCACTCTCCCCACAGCCCCGTATCAGTCCTCAAACTAATCCCACTGTCCCTCTCTCCCCACAGACCTGTATCAGTCCCAAACTAATCCCACTGTCCCATTCTCCCCAGAGACCTGTGTCGGTCACCAAACTAATCTCACTGTCCCATTCTCCCCACAGCCCTGTATAAATCCCCAAACTGTTCCCACTGTCCCACTCTCCTCACAGCCCTGTATCTATACCCAAACTAATCCCACTGTCCTTCTCTCTACACAGCCCTGTATCAGTCCCCAAAGTAATCCCACTGTCCCACTCTCCCCACAGCCCTGTATCAGTCCCAAACTAATCCCACTGTCCCACTCTCCACACAGCCCTGTATCCATCCCCAAACTAATCCCAATGTCCTACTCTCCTCACAGCCCTGTATCAATCCCCAAACTAATCCCACTGTCCCACACTCCTCACAGCCCTGTATCTGTCCCCAGACTAATACCACTGTCCCACTCTCTCCCCAGAGCCCTGTATCTATACCCAAACTAATCCCACTGTCCTTCTCTCTCCACAGCCCTGTATCAGTCCCCAAAGTAATCGCACTGTCCCACTCTCCCCACAGGCCTGTATCAGTCCCAAACTAATCCCACTGTCCCACTCTCCCCACAGCCCTGTATCCATCCCCAAACTAATCCCAATGTCCTACTCTCCTCACAGCCCTGTATCAATCCCCAAACTAATCTCACTGTCCCACACTCCTCACAGCCCTGTATCTGTCCCCAGACTAATACCACTGTCCCACTCTCTCCCCAGAGCCCTGTATCAGTCCCCAAACTAATCCCACAGTCCCACTCTCCCCACAGCCCTGCATCAGTCACCAAACTAATCCCAATGTCCCATTTTCTCCCCACAGCCCTGTATCAATCACCGAACTAATCCCACTGTCCCACTCTCCTGACAGTCCTGTATCAGTCACCAAACTAATCACACTATCCAACTCTCTCCGCACAGCCCTGTATCAGTCACCAAACTAATCCCACCGTCCTACTCTCCCCACAGCACTGTATCAATCCCCAAACTAATCCCACTGTCCCACTCTCCTCACAGCCCTGTATCAGTACACAGACTAATCCCACTGTCCTACTCTCCCCTCAGACCTGTATCAGTCCTCAAACTAATCCCACTGTCCTACTCTATCCAAAGCCCTGTATCAATCCCCAAACTAATCCCACTGGCCCACTCTCCCCACAGCCCTGTCTCAGTCCCCAGATAAATCCCACTGTCCCACACTCTCCAAAGCCCTGTATCAATCCCCAAACTAATCCCACTGTCCACTCTCCCCACAGCCCTGTATCAATCCCCAAACTAATCCCACTGTCCCACTCTCTCCGCACAGCCCTGTATCAATCCCCAAACTAATCCCACAGTCCCACTGTCCCCTCAGCCGTATCAATCACCAAACTAAACCCATTGTCCCACTCTCTCCCCACAGCCCTGTATCAATCCCCAAACTAATCCCACTGTCCCACTCTCCCCACAGCCCCGTAATAGTCCTCAAACTAATCCCACTGTCCCACTCTCCCCACAGCCCCGTATCAGTCCTCAAACTAATCCCACTGTCCTACTCTCTCCACAGCCCTGTATCAGTCCTCAAACTGATTCAACTGGCCCACTCTCCGCACAGCCCTGTCTCAGTCCCCAGACTAATCCCACTGTACCACACTCTCCAAAGCCCTGTATCAATCCCCAAACTAATCCCACTGTCCCCCTCTCCCCACATCCCCGTATCAAGCCCCAAACTAATCCCACTGTCCCTCTCTCCCCACAGCCCTGTATCAGTCCCCAGACTAATCCCAGTGTCCCATTCTCCCCAGAGGCCTGTGTCGGTGTGGTGAACTAGATATACCTGTCTGACTGCTCCTGTGGCTCCTCCCAAGACTCTGCTGACTACCCCTGTGGCTCCTCCCACAGACCCCTGTATAAAGGCGACTGTGGCCTGCTGCTCTCCCTCATTTTCCCCAGGATGTAGTGTTGTCCTTCAGTCAATAAAAGCCGATAATCTCACTTCCTAAGTCTCGGCGTGAGTTATTGATGGTGCATCAATCGGTCACCAAACTAAACTCACTGTCCCACTCTCCCCACAGCCCTGTATAAATCCCCAAACTGTTCCCAATGTCCCACTCTCCCCACAGCCCTGTATCCATCCTCAAACTAATCCCAATGTCCAACTCTCCTCACAGCCCTGTATCTATACCCAAACCAATCCCACTGTCCTTCTCTCTCCACAGCCCTGTATCAGTCCCCAAAGTAATCCCACTGTCCCACTCTCCCCACAGCACTGTATCAGTCCCAAACTAATCCCACTGTCCCACTCTCCCCACAGCCCTGTATCCATCCCCAAACTAATCCCAATTTCCTACTCTCCTCACAGCCCTGTATCAATCCCCAAACTAATCCCACTGTCCCACACTCCTCACAGCCAGGTATCTGTCCCCAGACTAATACCACTGTCCCACTCTCTCCCCAGAGCCCTGTATCAGTCCCCAAACTAATCCCACAGTCCCACTCTCCCCACAGACCTGCATCAGTCACCAAACTAATCCCAATGTCCCATTCTCTCCTCACAGCCCTGTATTAATCACCGAACTAATCCCACTGTCCCACTCTCCTGACAGTCCTGTATCAGTCACCAAACTAATCCCACTATCCAACTCTCTCCGCACGGCCTGTATCAATCCCCAAACTAATCCCACTGTCCCACTCTCTCCCCACAGCCCTGTATGAATCCCCAAACTAATCCTACTGTCCCACTCTCTCCGCACAGCCCTGTATAAGTCACCAAACTAATCCCACCGTCCTACTCTCCCCACAGCACTGTATCAATCCCCAAACTAATCCCACTGTTCTCCTCTCCCCACAGCCCCGTATCAAGCCCCAAACTAATCCCACTGTCCCTCTCTCCCCACAGCCCTGTATCAGTCCCCAGACTAATCCCACTGTCCCATTCTCCCCAGAGACCTGTGTCGGTCACCAAACTAATCTCACTGTCCCACTCTCCCCACAGCCCTGTATAAATCCCCAAACCGTTCCCACTGTCCCACTCTCCCCACAGCCCTGTATCCATCCTCAAACTAATCCCAATGTCCTACTCTCCTCACAGCCCTGTCTCAGTCCCCAGACTAATCCCACAGTCCCACTCTCTCCAAACCCCTGTATCAATCCCCAAACTAATCCCACTGTCCCCCTCTCCCCACAGCCCCGTATCAAGCCCCAAACTAATCCCACTGTCCCTCTCTCCCCACAGACCTGTATCAGTCCCCAGACTAATCCCACTGTCCCATTCTCCCCAGAGACCTGTGTCGGTCACCAAACTAATCTCACTGTCCCACTCTCCCCACAGCCCTGTATAAATCCCCAAACTGTTCCCACTGTCCCACTCTCCCCACAGCCCTGTATCCATCCTCAAACTAATCCCAATGTCCTACTCTCCTCACAGCTCTGTATCAATACCCAAACTAATCCCACTGTCCTTCTCTCTCCACAGCCCCGTATCAGTCCCCAAACTAATCCCACTGTCCCACTCTCCCCACAGCCCTGTATCAGTCCCCAAACTAATCCCACTGTCCCACTCTCCCCACAGCCCTGTATCCATCCCCAAACTAATCCCAATGTCCTACTCTCCTCACAGCCCTGTATCAGTCCCCAAACTAATCCCACAGTCCCACTCTCCCCACAGCCCTGCATCAGTCACCAAACTAATCCCAATGTCCCATTCTCTCCCCACAGCCCTGTATCAATCCCCGAACTAATCCCACTGTCCCACTCTCCCGACAGTCCTGTATCAGTCACCAAACTAATCCCACTATCCCACTCTCTCCGCACAGCCCTGTATCAATCCCCAAACTAATACCACTGTCCCACTCTCTCCCCACAGCCCTGTAACAATCCCCAAACTAATCCCACTGTCCCACACTCCTCACAGCCCTGTATCTGTCCCCAGACTAATACCACTGTCCCACTCTCTCCCCAGAGCCCTGTATCAGTCCCCAAACTAATCCCACAGTCCCACTCTCCCCACAGCCCTGCATCAGTCACCAAACTAATCCCAATGTCCCATTCTCTCCTCACAGCCCTGTATCAATCACCGAACTAATCCCACTGTCCCACTCTCCTGACAGTCCTGTATCAGTCACCAAACTAATCCCACTATCCAACTCTCTCCGCACAGCCCTGTATCAATCCCCAAACTAATCCCACTGTCCCACTCTCTCCCCACAGCCCTGTATCAATCCCCAAACTAATCCTACTGTCCCACTCTCTCCGCACAGCCCTGTATAAGTCACCAAACTAATCCGACCGTCCTACTCTCCCCACAGCACTGTATCAATCCCCAAACTAATCCCACTGTCCTCCTCTCCCCACAGCCCCGTATCAAGCCCCAAACTATTCCCACTGACCCTCTCTCCCCACAGCCCTGTATCAGTCCCCAGACTAATCCCACTGTCCCATACTCCCCAGAGACCTGTGTCGGTCACCAAACTAATCTCACTGTCCCACTCTCCCCACAGCCCTGTATAAATCCCCAAACCGTTCCCACTGTCCCACTCTCCCCACAGCCCTGTATCCATCCTCAAACTAATCCCAATGTCCTACTCTCCTCACAGCCCTGTCTCAGTCCCCAGACTAATCCCACAGTCCCACACTCTCCAAACCCCTGTATCAATCCCCAAACTAATCCCACTGTCCCCCTCTCCCCACAGCCCCGTATCAAGCCCCAAACTAATCCCACTGTCCCTCTCTCCCCACAGACCTGTATCAGTCCCCAGACTAATCCCACTGTCCCATTCTCCCCAGAGACCTGTGTCGGTCACCAAACTAATCTCACTGTCCCACTCTCCCCACAGCCCTGTATAAATCCCCAAACTGTTCCCACTGTCCCACTCTCCCCACAGCCCTGTATCCATCCTCAAACTAATCCCAATGTCCTACTCTCCTCACAGCCCTGTATCAGTCCCCAAACTAATCCCACAGTCCTACCCTCTCCACAGCCCTGTATCCATCCCCAAACTAATCCCAATGTCCTACTCTCCTCACAGCCCTGTATCAATCCCCAAACTAATCCCAATGTCCTACTCTCCTCACAGCCCTGTATCAATCCCCAAACTAATCCCACTGTCCCACACTCCTCACAGCCCTGTATCTGTCCCCACAGACTAATACCACTGTCCCACTCTCTCCCCAGAGCCCTGTATCAGTCCCCAAACTAATCCCACAGTCCCACTCTCCCCACAGCCCTGCATCAGTCACCAAACTAATCCCAATGTCCCATTCTCTCCCCACAGCCCTGTATCAATCCCCGAACTAATCCCACTGTCCCACTCTCCCGACAGTCCTGTATCAGTCACCAAACTAATCCCACTATCCCACTCTCTCCGCACAGCCCTGTATCAATCCCCAAACTAATACCACTGTCCCACTCTCTCCCCACAGCCCTGTAACAATCCCCAAACTAATCCCACTGTCCCCCTCTCCCCACAGCCCCGTATCAGTCCCCAAACTAATCCCATTGCCCTACTCTCTCCCCACAGCCCTGTAACAGTCCCCAAACTAATCCCACTGTCACACTCTCCCCACAGCGCTGTATCAATCCCCAAACTAATCCCACTGTCCCACTCTCCTCACAGCCCTGTATCAGTTCCCAGACTAATCCCACTGTCCTACTCTCCTCACAGCCCTGTATCAGTACCCAAACTAATCCCACGGTCCTACACTCTCCACAGCCCTGTATCAGTCCTCAAACTGATCCCACTGGCCCACTCTCCCCACAGCCCTGTCTCAGTCCCCAGACTAATCCCACTGTCCCACACTCTCCAAAGCCCTGTATCAATCCCCAAACTAATCCCACTGTCCACTCTCCCCACAGCCCTGTATCAATCCCCAAACTAATCCCACTGTCCCACTCTCTCCGCACAGCCCTGTATCAATCCCCAAACTAATCCCACAGTCCCACTGTCCCCACAGCCGTATCAATCCCCAAACTAAACCCATTGTCCCACTCTCTCCCCACAGCCCTGTATCAATCCCCAAACTAATCCCACTGTCCCACTCTCCCCACAGCCCCATATCAGTCCTCAAACTAATCCCACTGTCCTACTCTCTCCACAGCCCTGTATCAGTCCTCAAACTGATCCAACTGTCCCACTCTCTCTGCACAGCCCTGTATCAATCCCCAAACTAATCCCACAGTCCCACTGTCCCCACAGCCCTGTCTCAGTCCCCAGACTAATCCCACTGTACCACACTCTCCAAAGCCCTGTATCAATCCCCAAACTAATCCCACTGTCCCCCTCTCCCCACAGCCCCGTATCAAGCCCCAAACCAACCCACTGTCCTTCTCTCTCCACAGCCCTGTATCAGTCCCCAAAGTAATCCCACTGTCCCACTCTCCCCACAGCCCTGTATCAGTCCCAAACTAATCCCACTGTCCCACTCTCCCCACAGCCCTGTATCCATCCCCAAACTAATCCCAATTTCCTACTCTCCTCACAGCCCTGTATCAATCCCCAAACTAATCCCACTGTCCCACACTCCTCACAGCCCTGTATCTGTCCCCAGACTAATACCACTGTCCCACTCTCTCCCCAGAGCCCTGTATCAGTCCCCAAACTAATCCCACAGTCCCACTCTCCCCACAGCCCTGCATCAGTCACCAAACTAATCCCAATGTCCCATTCTCTCCTCACAGCCCTGTATCAATCACCGAACTAATCCCACTGTCCCACTCTCCTGACAGTCCTGTATCAGTCACCAAACTAATCCCACTATCCAACTCTCTCCGCACAGCCCTGTATCAATCCCCAAACTAATCCCACCGTCCTACTCTCCGCACAGCACTGTATCAATCCCCAAACTAATCCCACTGTCCTCCTCTCCCCACAGCCCCGTATCAAGCCCCAAACTATTCCCACTGTCCCTCTCTCCCCACAGCCCTGTATCAGTCCCCAGACTAATCCCACTGTCCCATTCTCCCCAGAGACCTGTGTCGGTCACCAAACTAATCTCACTGTCCCACTCTCCCCACAGCCCTGTATAAATCCCCAAACTGTTTCCACTGTCCCACTCTCCCCACAGCCCTGTATCCATCCTCAAACTAATCCCAATGTCCTACTCTCCTCACAGCCCTGTATCAGTCCCCAAACTAATCCCACTGTCCCCCTCTCCCCACAGCCCCGTATCAAGCCCCAAACTAATCCCACTGTCCCTCTCTACCCACAGCCCTGTATCAGTCCCCAGACTAATCCCACTGTCCCATTCTCCCCAGAGACCTGTGTCGGTCACCAAACTAATCGCACTGTCCCACTCTCCCCACAGCCCTGTATAAATCCCCAAACTGTTCCCACTGTCCCACTCTCCCCACAGCCCTGTATCCATCCTCAAACTAATCCCAATGTCCAACTCTCCTCACAGCCCTGTATCTATACCCAAACTAATCCCTCTGTCCTTCTCTCTCCACAGCCCTGTATCAGTCCCCAAAGTAATCCCATTGTCCCACTCTCCCCACAGCCCTGTATCAGTCCCAAACTAATCCCACTGTCCCACTCTCCCCACAGCCCTGTATCCATCCCCAAACTAATCCCAATGTCCTACTCTCCTCACAGCCCTGTATCAATCCCCAAACTAATCCCACAGTCCCACACTCCTCACAGCCCTGTATCTGTCCCCAGACTAATACCACTGTCACACTCTCTCCCCAGAGCCCTGTATCAGTCCCCAAACTAATCCCACAGTGCCACTCTCCCCACAGCCCTGCATCAGTCACCAAACTAATCCGAATGTCCCATTCTCTCCCCACAGCCCTGTATCAATCCCCAAACTAATCCCACTGTCCCACTCTCCCGACAGTCCTTTATCAGTCACCAAACTAATAACACTATCCCACTCTCTCCGCACAGCCCTGTATCAATCCCCAAACTAATCCCACTGTCCCACTCTCTCCCCACAGCCCTGTAACAATCCCCAAACTAATCCCACTGTCCCCCTCTCCCCACAGCCCCGTATCAGTCCCCAAACTAATCCCATTGCCCTACTCTCTCCCCACAGCCCTGTAACAGTCCCCAAACTAATCCCACTGTCACACTCTCCCCACAGCGCTGTATCAATCCCCAAACTAATCCCACTGTCCCACTCTCCCGACAGTCCTGTATCAGTCACCAAACTAATCCCACTATCCCACTCTCTCCGCACAGCCCTGTATCAATCCCCAAACTAATCCCACTGTCCCACTCTCTCCCCACAGCCCTGTAACAATCCCCAAACTAATCCCACTGTCCCCCTCTCCCCACAGCCCCGTATCAGTCCCCAAACTAATCCCACTGTCCCCCTCTCCCCACAGCCCTGTAACAGTCCCCAAACTAATCCCACTGTCACACTCTCCCCACAGCGCTGTATCAATCCCCAAACTAATCCCAATGTCCAACTCTCCTCACAGCCCTGTATCTATACCCAAACTAATCCCAATTTCCTACTCTCCTCACAGCCCTGTATCAATCCCCAAACTAATCCCACTGTCCCACACTCCTCACAGCCCTGTATCTGTCCCCAGACTAATACCACTGTCCCACTCTCTCCCCAGAGCCCTGTATCAGTCCCCAAACTAATCCCACAGTCCCACTCTCCCCACAGCCCTGCATCAGTCACCAAACTAATCCCAATGTCCCATTCTCTCCTCACAGCCCTGTATCAATCACCGAACTAATCCCACTGTCCCACTCTCCTGACAGTCCTGTATCAATCACCAAACTAATCCCACTATCCAACTCTCTCCGCACAGCCCTGTATCAATCCCCAAACTAATCCCACTGTCCCACTCTCTCCCCACAGCCCTGTATCAATCCCCAAACTAATCCTACTGTCCCACTCTCTCCGCACAGCCCTGTATAAGTCACCAAACTAATCCCACCGTCCTACTCTCCCCACAGCACCGTTTCAATCCCCAAACTAATCCCACTGTCCTCCTCTCCCCACAGCCCCGTATCAAGCCCCAAACTATTCCCACTGACCCTCTCTCCCCACAGCCCTGTATCAGTCCCCAGACTAATCCCACTGTCCCATTCTCCCCAGAGACCTGTGTCGGTCACCGAACTAATCTCACTGTCCCACTCTCCCCACAGCCCTGTATAAATCCCCAAACCGTTCCCACTGTCCCACTCTCCCCACAGCCCTGTATCCATCCTCAAACTAATCCCAATGTCCTACTCTCCTCACAGCCCTGTCTCAGTCCCCAGACTAATCCCACAATCCCACACTCTCCAAACCCCTGTATGAATCCCCAAACTAATCCCACTGTCCCCCTCTCCCCACAGCCCCGTATCAAGCCCCAAACTAATCCCACTGTCCCTCTCTCCCCACAGACCTGTATCAGTCCCCAGACTAATCCCACTGTCCCATTCTCCCCAGAGACCTGTGTCGGTCACCAAACTAATCTCACTGTCCCACTCTCCCCACAGCCCTGTATAAATCCCCAAACTGTTCCCACTGTCCCACTCTCCCCACAGCCCTGTATCCATCCTCAAACTAATCCCAATGTCCTACTCTCCTCACAGCCCTGTATCAGTCCCCAAACTAATCCCACTGTCCTACCCTCTCCACAGCCCTGTATCCATCCCCAAACTAATCCCAATGTCCTACTCTCCTCACAGCCCTGTATCAATCCCCAAACTAATCCCAATGTCCTACTCTCCTCACAGCCCTGTATCAATCCCCAAACTAATCCCACTGTCCCACACTCCTCACAGCCTTGTATCAGTCCCCAAACTAATCCCACAGTCCCACTCTCCCCACAGCCCTGCATCAGTCACCAAACTAATCCCAATGTCCCATTCTCTCCCCACAGCCCTGTATCAATCCCCGAACTAATCCCACTGTCCCACTCTCCCGACAGTCCTGTATCAGTCACCAAACTAATCCCACTATCCCACTCTCTCCGCACAGCCCTGTATCAATCCCCAAACTAATACTACTGTCCCACTCTCTCCCCACAGCCCTGTAACAATACCCAAACTAATCCCACTGTCCCCCTCTCCCCACAGCCCCGTATGTCCCCAAACTAATCCCATTGCCCTACTCTCTCCCCAGAGCCCTGTAACAGTCCCCAAACAAATCCCACTCTCACACTCTCCCCACAGCGCTGTATCAATCCCCAAACTAATCCCACTGACCCACTCTCCTCACAGCCCTGTATCAGTTCCCAGACTAATCCCACTGTCCTACTCTCCTCACAGCCCTGTATCAGTACCCAAACTAATCCCACTGTCCTACTCTCTCCACAGCCCTGTATCAGTCCTCAAACTGATCCCACTGGCCCACTCTCCCCACAGCCCTGTCTCAGTCCCCAGACTAATCCCACTGTCCCACACTCTCCAAAGCCCTGTATCAATCCCCAAACTAATCCCACTGTCCACTCTCCCCACAGCCCTGTATCAATCCCCAAACTAATCCCACTGTCCCACTCTCTCCGCACAGCCCTGTATCAATCCCCAAACTAATCCCTCAGTCCCACTGTCCCCACAGCCGTATCAATCCCCAAACTAAACCCATTGTCCCACTCTCTCCCCACAGCCCTGTATCAATCCCCAAACTAATCCCACTGTCCCACTCTCCCCACAGCCCCGATTCAGTCCTCAAACTAATCCCACTGTCCTACTCTCTCCACAGCCCTGTATCAGTCCTCAAACTGATCCAACTGTCCCACTCTCTCCGCACAGCCCTGTATCAATCCCCAAACTAATCCCACAGTCCCACTGTCCCCACAGCCCTGTCTCAGTCCCCAGACTAATCCCACTGTACCACACTCTCCAGAGCCCTGTATCAATCCCCAAACTAATCCCACTGTCCCCCTCTCCCCACAGCCCCGTATCAAGCCCCAAACTAATCCCACTGTCCCTCTCTACCCACAGCCCTGTATCAGTCCCCAGACTAATCCCACTGTCCCATTCTCCCCAGAGATCTGTGTCGGTCACCAAACTAATCGCACTGTCCCACTCTCCCCACAGCCCTGTATAAATCCCCAAACTGTTCCCACTGTCCCACTCTCCCCACAGCCCTGTATCCATCCTCAAACTAATCCCAATGTCCAACTCTCCTCACAGCCCTGTATTTATACCCAAACTAATCCCTCTGTCCTTCTCTCTCCACAGCCCTGTATCAGTCCCAAAGTAATCCCACTGTCCCACTCTCCCCACAGCCCTGTATCAGTCCCAAACTAATCCCACTGTCCCACTCTCCCCACAGCCCTGTATCCATCCCCAAACTAATCCCAATGTCCTACTCTCCTCACAGCCCTGTATCAATCCCCAAACTAATCCCACTGTCCCACACTCCTCACAGCCCTGTATCTGTCCCCAGACTAATACCACTGTCCCACTCTCTCCCCAGAGCCCTGTATCAGTCCCCAAACTAATCCCACAGTGCCACTCTCCCCACAGCCCTGCATCAGTCACCAAACTAATCCGAATGTCCCATTCTCTCCCCACAGCCCTGTATCAATCCCCTATCTAATCCCACTGTCCCACACTCTCCAAAGCCCTGTGTCGGTCAGCAAACTAATCGCACTGTCCCACTCTCCCCACAGCCCTGTATAAATCCCCAAACTGTTCCCACTGTCCCACTCTCCCCACAGCCCTGTATCCATCCTCAAACTAATCCCAATGTCCAACTCTCCTCACAGCCCTGTATCTATACCCAAACTAATCCCTCTGTCCTTCTCTCTCCACAGCCCTGTATCAGTCCCCAAAGTAATCCCACTGTCCCACTCTCCCCACAGCCCTGTATCAGTCCCAAACTAATCCCACTGTCCCACTCTCCCCACAGCCCTGTATCAATCCCCGAACTAATCCCACTGTCCCACTCTCCCGACAGTCCTGTATCAGTCACCAAACTAATCCCACTATCCCACTCTCTCCGCACAGCCCTGTATCAATCCCCAAACTAATACCACTGTCCCACTCTCTCCCCACAGCCCTGTAACAATCCCCAAACTAATCCCAATGTCCCATTCTCTCCCCACAGCCCTGTATCAATCCCCGAACTAATCCCACTGTCCCACTCTCCCGACAGTCCTGTATCAGTCACCAAACTAATCCCACTATCCCACTCTCTCCGCACAGCCCTGTATCAATCCCCAAACTAATACCACTGTCCCACTCTCTCCCCACAGCCCTGTAACAGACCCCAAACTAATCCCACTGTCACACTCTCCCCACAGCGCTGTATCAATCCCCAAACTAATCCCAATGTCCAACTCTCCTCACAGCCCTGTATCTATACCCAAACTAATCCCAATTTCCTACTCTCCTCACAGCCCTGTATCAATCCCCAAACTAATCCCACTGTCCCACACTCCTCACAGCCCTGTATCTGTCCCCAGACTAATACCACTGTCCCACTCTCTCCCCAGAGCCCTGTATCAGTCCCCAAACTAATCCCACAGTCCCACTCTCCCCACAGCCCTGCATCAGTCACCAAACTAATCCCAATGTCCCATTCTCTCCTCACAGCCCTGTATCAATCACCGAACTAATCCCACTGTCCCACTCTCCTGACAGTCCTGTATCAATCACCAAACTAATCCCACTATCCAACTCTCTCCGCACAGCCCTGTATCAATCCCCAAACTAATCCCACTGTCCCACTCTCTCCCCACAGCCCTGTATCAATCCCCAAACTAATCCTACTGTCCCACTCTCTCCGCACAGCCCTGTATAAGTCACCAAACTAATCCCACCGTCCTACTCTCCCCACAGCACCGTTTCAATCCCCAAACTAATCCCACTGTCCTCCTCTCCCCACAGCCCCGTATCAAGCCCCAAACTATTCCCACTGACCCTCTCTCCCCACAGCCCTGTATCAGTCCCCAGACTAATCCCACTGTCCCATTCTCCCCAGAGACCTGTGTCGGTCACCAAACTAATCTCACTGTCCCACTCTCCCCACAGCCCTGTATAAATCCCCAAACCGTTCCCACTGTCCCACTCTCCCCACAGCCCTGTATCCATCCTCAAACTAATCCCAATGTCCTACTCTCCTCACAGCCCTGTCTCAGTCCCCAGACTAATCCCACAGTCCCACACTCTCCAAACCCCTGTATCAATCCCCAAACTAATCCCACTGTCCCCCTCTCCCCACAGCCCCGTATCAAGCCCCAAACTAATCCCACTGTCCCTCTCTCCCCACAGACCTGTATCAGTCCCCAGACTAATCCCACTGTCCCATTCTCCCCAGAGACCTGTGTCGGTCACCAAACTAATCTCACTGTCCCACTCTCCCCACAGCCCTGTATAAATCCCCAAACTGTTCCCACTGTCCCACTCTCCCCACAGCCCTGTATCCATCCTCAAACTAATCCCAATGTCCTACTCTCCTCACAGCCCTGTATCAGTCCCCAAACTAATCCCACTGTCCTACCCTCTCCACAGCCCTGTATCCATCCCCAAACTAATCCCACTGTCCTACTCTCTCCACAGCCCTGTATCAGTCCTCAAACTGATCCCACTGGCCCACTCTCCCCACAGCCCTGTCTCAGTCCCCAGACTAATCCCACTGTCCCACACTCTCCAAAGCCCTGTATCAATCCCCAAACTAATCCCACTGTCCACTCTCCCCACAGCCCTGTATCAATCCCCAAACTAATCCCACTGCCCACTCTCTCCGCACAGCCCTGTATCAATCCCCAAACTAATCCCACAGTCCCTCTGTCCCCACAGCCGTATCAATCCCCAAACTAAACCCATTGTCCCACTCTCTCCCCACAGCCCTGTATCAATCCCCAAACTAATCCCACTGTCCCACTCTCCCCACAGCCCCGATTCAATCCTCAAACTAATCCCACTGTCCTACTCTCTCCACAGCCCTGTATCAGTCCTCAAACTGATCCAACTGTCCCACTCTCTCCGCACAGCCCTGTATCAATCCCCAAACTAATCCCACAGTCCCACTGTCCCCACAGCCCTGTCTCAGTCCCCAGACTAATCCCACTGTACCACACTCTCCAGAGCCCTGTATCAATCCCCAAACTAATCCCACTGTCCCCCTCTCCCCACAGCCCCGTATCAAGCCCCAAACTAATCCCACTGTCCCTCTCTACCCACAGCCCTGTATCAGTCCCCAGACTAATCCCACTGTCCCATTCTCCCCAGAGATCTGTGTCGGTCACCAAACTAATCGCACTGTCCCACTCTCCCCACAGCCCTGTATAAATCCCCAAACTGTTCCCACTGTCCCACTCTCCCCACAGCCCTGTATCCATCCTCAAACTAATCCCAATGTCCAACTCTCCTCACAGCCCTGTATCTATACCCAAACTAATCCCTCTGTCCTTCTCTCTCCACAGCCCTGTATCAGTCCCAAAGTAATCCCACTGTCCCACTCTCCCCACAGCCCTGTATCAGTCCCAAACTAATCCCACTGTCCCACTCTCCCCACAGCCCTGTATCCATCCCCAAACTAATCCCAATGTCCTACTCTCCTCACAGCCCTGTATCAATCCCCAAACTAATCCCACTGTCCCACACTCCTCACAGCCCTGTATCTGTCCCCAGACTAATACCACTGTCCCACTCTCTCCCCAGAGCCCTGTATCAGTCCCCAAACTAATCCCACAGTGCCACTCTCCCCACAGCCCTGCATCAGTCACCAAACTAATCCGAATGTCCCATTCTCTCCCCACAGCCCTGTATCAATCCCCAAACTAATCCCACTGTCCCACACTCTCCAAAGCCCTGTGTCGGTCACCAAACTAATCGCACTGTCCCACTCTCCCCACAGCCCTGTATAAATCCCCAAACTGTTCCCACTGTCCCACTCTCCCCACAGCCCTGTATCCATCCTCAAACTAATCCCAATGTCCAACTCTCCTCACAGCCCTGTATCTATACCCAAACTAATCCCTCTGTCCTTCTCTCTCCACAGCCCTGTATCAGTCCCCAAAGTAATCCCACTGTCCCACTCTCCCCACAGCCCTGTATCAGTCCCAAACTAATCCCACTGTCCCACTCTCCCCACAGCCCTGTATCCATCCCCAAACTAATCCCAATGTCCTACTCTCCTCACAGCCCTGTATCAATCCCCAAACTAATCCCACTGTCCCACACTCCTCACAGCCCTGTATCTGTCCCCAGACTAATCCCACTGTCCCACACTCTCCAAAGCCCTGTGTCAATCCCCAAACTAATCCCACTGGCCCACTCTCCCCACAGCCCTGTCTCAGTCCCCAGATAAATCCTACTGTCCCACACTCTCCAAAGCCCTGTATCAATCCCCAAACTAATCCCACTGTCCACTCTCCCCACAGCCCTGTATCAATCCCCAAACTAATCCCACTGTCCCACTCTCTCCGCACAGCCCTGTATCAATCCCCAAACTAATCCCACAGTCCCTCTGTCCCCACAGCCGTATCAATCCCCAAACTAAACCCATTGTCCCACTCTCTCCCCACAGCCCTGTATCAATCCCCAAACTAATCCCACAGTCCCACTCTCCCCACAGCCGTGCATCAGTCACCAAACTAATCCCAATGTCCCATTCTCTCCCCACAGCCCTGTATCAATCCCCGAACTAATCCCACTGTCCCACTCTCCCGACAGTCCTGTATCAGTCACCAAACTAATCCCACTATCCCACTCTCTCCGCACAGCCCTGTATCAATCCCCAAACTAATACCACTGTCCCACTCTCTCCCCACAGCCCTGTAACAATCCCCAAACTAATCCCAATGTCCCATTCTCTCCCCACAGCCCTGTATCAATCCCCGAATTAATCCCACTGTCCCACTCTCCCGACAGTCCTGTATCAGTCACCAAACTAATCCCACTATCCCACTCTCTCCGCACAGCCCTGTATAAATCCCCAAACTAATACCACTGTCCCACTCTCTCCCCACAGCCCTGTAACAGTCCCCAAACTAATCCCACTGTCACACTCTCCCCACAGCGCTGTATCAATCCCCAAACTAATCCCACTGTCCTACTCTCCTCACAGCCCTGTATCAGTACCCAAACTAATCCCACTGTCCTACTCTCTCCACAGCCCTGTATCAGTCTTCAAACTGATCCCACTGGCCCACTCTCCCCACAGCCCTGTCTCAGTCCCCAGACTAATCCCACTGTCCCACACTCTCCAAAGCCCTGTATCAATCCCCAAACAAATCCCACTGGCCCATTCGCCCCACAGCCCTGTCTCAGTCCACAGATAAATCCCACTGTCCCACACTCTCCAAAGCCCTGTATCAATCCCCAAACTAATCCCACTGTCCACTCTCCCCACAGCCCTGTATCAATCCCCAAACTAATCCCACTGTCCCACTCTCTCCGCACAGCCCTGTATCAATCCCCAAACTAATCCCACTGTCCCACTGTCCCCACAGCCCTGTCTCAGTCCCCAGACTAATCCCACTGTACCACACTCTCCAAAGCCCTGTATCAATCCCCAAACTAATCCCACTGTCCCCCTCTCCCCACAGCCCCGTATCAAGCCCCAAACTAATCCCACTGTCCCTCTCTACCCACAGCCCTGTATCAGTCCCCAGACTAATCCCACTGTCCCATTCTCCCCAGAGACCTGTGTCGGTCACCAAACTAATCGCACTGTCCAACTCTCCCCACAGCCCTGTATAAATCCCCAAACTGTTCCCACTGTCCCACTCTCCCCACAGCCCTGTATCCATCCTCAAACTAATCCCAATGTCCAACTCTCCTCACAGCCCAGTATCTATACCCAAACTAATCCCTCTGTCCTTCTCTCTCCACAGCCCTGTATCAGTCCCCAAAGTAATCCCACTGTCCCACTCTCCCCACAGCCCTGTATCAGTCCCAAACTAATCCCACTGTCCCACTCTCCCCACAGCCCTGTATCCATCCCCAAACTAATCCCAATGTCCTACTCTCCTCACAGCCCTGTATCAATCCCCAAACTAATCCCACTGTCCCACACTCCTCACAGCCCTGTATCTGTCCCCAGACTAATACCACTGTCCCACTCTCCCCCCAGAGCACTGTATCAGTCCCCAAACTAATCCCACAGTGCCACTCTCCCCACAGCCCTGCATCAGTCACCAAACTAATCCCAATGTCCCATTCTCTCCCCACAGCGCTGTATCAATCCCCAAACTAATCCCACTGTCCCACACTCTCCAAAGCCCTGTGTCAATCCCCAAACTAATCCCACTGGCCCACTCTCCCCACAGCCCTGTCTCAGTCCCCAGATAAATCCCACTGTCCCACACTCTCCAAAGCCCTGTATCAATCCGCAAACTAATCCCACTGTCCACTCTCCCCACAGCCCTGTATCAATCCCCAAACTAATCCCACTGTCCCACTCTCTCCGCACAGCCCTGTATCAATCCCCAAACTAATCCCACAGTCCCTCTGTCCCCACAGCCGTATCAATCCCCAAACTAAACCCATTGTCCCACTCTCTCCCCACAGCCCTGTATCAATCCCCAAACTAATCCCACTGTCCTACTCTCCTCACAGCCCTGTATCAGTACCCAAACTAATCCCACTGTCCTACTCTCTCCACAGCCCTGTATCAGTCCTCAAACTGATCCCACTGGCCCACTCTCCCCACAGCCCTGTCTCAGTCCCCAGACTAATCCCACTGTCCCACACTCTCCAAAGCCCTGTATCAATCCCCAAACAAATCCCACTGGCCCATTCTCCCCACAGCCCTGTCTCAGTCCCCAGATAAATCCCACTGACCCACACTCTCCAAAGCCCTGTATCAATCCCCAAACTAATCCCACTGTCCACTCTCCCCACAGCCCTGTATCAATCCCCAAACTAATCCCACTGTCCCACTCTCTCCGCACAGCCCTGTATCAATCCCCAAACTAATCCCACAGTCCCACTGTCCCCACAGCCGTATCAATCCCCAAACTAAACCCATTGTCCCACTCTCTCCCCACAGCCCTGTATCAATCCCCAAACTAATCCCACTGTCCCACTCTCCCCACAGCCCCGTATCAGTCCTCAAACTAATCCCACTGTCCTACTCTCTCCACTGCCCTGTATCAGTCCTCAAACTGATCCAACTGTCCCACTCTCTCCGCACAGCCCTGTATCAATCCCCAAACTAATCCCACAGTCCCACTGTCCCCACAGCCCTGTCTCAGTCCCCAGACTAATCCCACTGTACCACACTCTCCAAAGCCCTGTATCAATCCCCAAACTAATCCCACTGTCCCCCTCTCCCCACAGCCCCGTATCAAGCCCCAAACTAATCCCACTGTCCCTCTCTACCCACAGCCCTGTATCAGTCCCCAGACTAATCCCACTGTCCCATTCTCCCCAGAGACCTGTGTCGGTCACAAAACTAATCGCACTGTCCCACTCTCCCCACAGCCCTGTATAAATCCCCAAACTGTTCCCACTGTCCCACTCTCCCCACAGCCCTGTATCCATCCTCAAACTAATCCCAATGTCCAACTCTCCTCACAGCCCTGTATCTATACCCAAACTAATCCCTCTGTCCTTCTCTCTCCACAGCCCTGTATCAGTCCCCAAAGTAATCCCACTGTCCCACTCTCCCCACAGCCCTGTATCAGTCCCAAACTAATCCCACTGTCCCACTCTCCCCACAGCCCTGTATCCATCCCCAAACTAATCCCAATGTCCTACTCTCCTCACAGCCCTGTATCAATCCCCAAACTAATCCCACTGTCCCACACTCCTCACAGCCCTGTATCTGTCCCCAGACTAATACCACTGTCCCACTCTCCCCCCAGAGCACTGTATCAGTCCCCAAACTAATCCCACAGTGCCACTCTCCCCACAGCCCTGCATCAGTCACCAAACTAATCCCAATGTCCCATTCTCTCCCCACAGCGCTGTATCAATCCCCAAACTAATCCCACTGTCCCACACTCTCCAAAGTCCTGTGTCAATCCCCAAACTAATCCCACTGGCCCACTCTCCCCACAGCCCTGTCTCAGTCCCCAGATAAATCCCACTGTCCCACACTCTCCAAAGCCCTGTATCAATCCGCAAACTAATCCCACTGTCCACTCTCCCCACAGCCCTGTATCAATCCCCAAACTAATCCCACTGTCCCACTCTCTCCGCACAGCCCTGTATCAATCCCCAAACTAATCCCACAGTCCCTCTGTCCCCACAGCCGTATCAATCCCCAAACTAAACCCATTGTCCCACTCTCTCCCCACAGCCCTGTATCAATCCCCAAACTAATCCAACTGTCCCACCCTCCCCACAGCCCCGTATCAGTCCTCAAACTAATCCCACTGTCCTACTCTCTCCACAGCCCTGTATCAGTCCTCAAACTGATCCAACTGGCCCACTCTCCGCACAGCCCTGTCTCAGTCCCCAGACTAATCCCACTGTACCACACTCTCCAAAGCCCTGTATCAATCCCCAAACTAATCCCACTGTCCCCCTCTCCCCACAGCCCCGTAACAATCCCCAAACTAATCCCACTGTCCCTCTCTCCCCTCAGCCCTGTATCAGTCCCCAGACTAATCCCACTGTCCCATTCTCCCCAGAGACCTGTGTCGGTCACTAAACTAATCTCACTGTCCCACTCTCCCCACAGCCCTGTATAAATCCCCAAACTGTTCCCACTGTCCCACTCTCCCCACAGCCCTGTATCCATCCTCAAACTAATCCCAATGTCCAACTCTCCTCACAGCCCTGTATCTATACCCAAACTAATCCCACTGTCCTTCTCTCTCCACAGCCCTGTATCAGTCCCCAAAGTAATCCCACTGTCCCACTCTCCCCACAGCCCTGTATCAGTCCCAAACTAATCCCACTGTCCCACTCTCCCCACAGCCCTGTATCCATCCCCAAACTAATCCCAATGTCCTACTCTCCTCACAGCCCTGTATCAATCCCCAAACTAATCCCACTGTCCCACACTCCTCACAGCCCTGTATCTGTCCCCAGACTAATACCACTGTCCCACTCTCTCCCCAGAGCCCTGTATCTATACCCAAACTAATCCCACTGTCCTTCTCTCTCCACAGCCCTGTATGAGTCCCCAAAGTAATCCCACTGTCCCACTCTCCCCACAGCCCTGTATCAGTCCCAAACTAATCCCACTGTCCCACTCTCCCCACAGCCCTGTATCCATCCCCAAACTAATCCCAATGTCCTACTCTCCTCACAGCCCTGTATCAATCCCCAAACTAATCCCACTGTCCCACACTCCTCACAGCCCTGTATCTGTCCCCAGACTAATACCACTGTCCCACTCTCCCCCCAGAGCTCTGTATCAGTCCCCAAACTAATCCCACAGTGCCACTCTCACCACAGCCCTGCATCAGTCACCAAACTAATCCCAATGTCCCATTCTCTCCCCACAGCGCTGTATCAATCCCCAAACTAATCCCACTGTCCCACACTCTCCAAAGCCCTGTGTCAATCCCCAAACTAATCCCACTGGCTCACTCTCCCCACAGCCCTGTCTCAGTCCCCAGATAAATCCCACTGTCCCACACTCTCCAAAGCCCTGTATCAATCCGCAAACTAATCCCACTGTCCACTCTCCCCACAGCCCTGTATCAATCCCCAAACTAATCCCACTGTCCCACTCTCTCCGCACAGCCCTGTATCAATCCCCAAACTAATCCCACAGTCCCTCTGTCCCCACAGCCGTATCAATCCCCAAACTAAACCCATTGTCCCACTCTCTCCCCACAGCCCTGTATCAATCCCCAAACTAATCCCACTGTCCTACTCTCCTCACAGCCCTGTATCAGTACCCAAACTAATCCCACTGTCCTACTCTCTCCACAGCCCTGTATCAGTCCTCAAACTGATCCCACTGGCCCACTCTCCCCACAGCCCTGTCTCAGTCCCCAGACTAATCCCACTGTCCCACACTCTCCAAAGCCCTGTATCAATCCCCAAACAAATCCCACTGGCCCATTCTCCCCACAGCCCTGTCTCAGTCCCCAGATAAATCCCACTGACCCACACTCTCCAAAGCCCTGTATCAATCCCCAAACTAATCCCACTGTCCACTCTCCCCACAGCCCTGTATCAATCCCCAAACTAATCCCACTGTCCCACTCTCTCCGCACAGCCCTGTATCAATCCCCAAACTAATCCCACAGTCCCACTGTCCCCACAGCCGTATCAATCCCCAAACTAAACCCATTGTCCCACTCTCTCCCCACAGCCCTGTATCAATCCCCAAACTAATCCCACTGTCCCACTCTCCCCACAGCCCCGTATCAGTCCTCAAACTAATCCCACTGTTCTACTCTCTCCACTGCCCTGTATCAGTCCTCAAACTGATCCAACTGTCCCACTCTCTCCGCACAGCCCTGTATCAATCCCCAAACTAATCCCACAGTCCCACTGTCCCCACAGCCCTGTCTCAGTCCCCAGACTAATCCCACTGTACCACACTCTCCAAAGCCCTGTATCAATCCCCAAACTAATCCCACTGTCCCCCTCTCCCCACAGCCCCGTATCAAGCCCCAAACTAATCCCACTGTCCCTCTCTACCCACAGCCCTGTATCAGTCCCCAGACTAATCCCACTGTCCCATTCTCCCCAGAGACCTGTGTCGGTCACCAAACTAATCGCACTGTCCCACTCTCCCCACAGCCCTGTATAAATCCCCAAACTGTTCCCACTGTCCCACTCTCCCCACAGCCCTGTATCCATCCTCAAACTAATCCCAATTTCCAACTCTCCTCACAGCCCTGTATCTATACCCAAACTAATCCCTCTGTCCTTCTCTCTCCACAGCCCTGTATCAGTCCCCAAAGTAATCCCACTGTCCCACTCTCCCCACAGCCCTGTATCAGTCCCAAACTAATCCCACTGTCCCACTCTCCCCACAGCCCTGTATCCATCCCCAAACTAATCCCAATGTCCTACTCTCCTCACAGCCCTGTATCAATCCCCAAACTAATCCCACTGTCCCACACTCCTCACAGCCCTGTATCTGTCCCCAGACTAATACCACTGTCCCACTCTCCCCCCAGAGCACTGTATCAGTCCCCAAACTAATCCCACAGTGCCACTCTCCCCACAGCCCTGCATCAGTCACCAAACTAATCCCAATGTCCCATTCTCTCCCCACAGCGCTGTATCAATCCCCAAACTAATCCCACTGTCCCACACTCTCCAAAGTCCTGTGTCAATCCCCAAACTAATCCCACTTGCCCACTCTCCCCACAGCCCTGTCTCAGTCCCCAGATAAATCCCACTGTCCCACACTCTCCAAAGCCCTGTATCAATCCGCAAACTAATCCCACTGTCCACTCTCCCCACAGCCCTGTATCAATCCCCAAACTAATCCCACTGTCCCACTCTCTCCGCACAGCCCTGTATCAATCCCCAAACTAATCCCACAGTCCCTCTGTCCCCACAGCCGTATCAATCCCCAAACTAAACCCATTGTCCCACTCTCTCCCCACAGCCCTGTATCAATCCCCAAACTAATCCAACTGTCCCACCCTCCCCACAGCCCCGTATCAGTCCTCAAACTAATCCCACTGTCCTACTCTCTCCACAGCCCTGTATCAGTCCTCAAACTGATCCAACTGGCCCACTCTCCGCACAGCCCTGTCTCAGTCCCCAGACTAATCCCACTGTACCACACTCTCCAAAGCCCTGTATCAATCCCCAAACTAATCCCACTGTCCCCCTTTCCCCACAGCCCCGTAACAATCCCCAAACTAATCCCACTGTCCCTCTCTCCCCTCAGCCCTGTATCAGTCCCCAGACTAATCCCACTGTCCCATTCTCCCCAGAGACCTGTGTCGGTCACTAAACTAATCTCACTGTCCCACTCTCCCCACAGCCCTGTATAAATCCCCAAACTGTTCCCACTGTCCCACTCTCCCCACAGCCCTGTATCCATCCTCAAACTAATCCCAATGTCCAACTCTCCTCACAGCCCTGTATCTATACCCAAACTAATCCCACTGTCCTTCTCTCTCCACAGCCCTGTATCAGTCCCCAAAGTAATCCCACTGTCCCACTCTCCCCACAGCCCTGTATCAGTCCCAAACTAATCCCACTGTCCCACTCTCCCCACAGCCCTGTATCCATCCCCAAACTAATCCCAATGTCCTACTCTCCTCACAGCCCTGTATCAATCCCCAAACTAATCCCACTGTCCCACACTCCTCACAGCCCTGTATCTGTCCCCAGACTAATACCACTGTCCCACTCTCTCCCCAGAGCCCTGTATCTATACCCAAACTAATCCCACTGTCCTTCTCTCTCCACAGCCCTGTATCAGTCCCCAAAGTAATCCCACTGTCCCACTCTCCCCACAGGCCTGTATCAGTCCCAAACTAATCCCACTGTCCCACTCTCCCCACAGCCCTGTATCCATCCCCAAACTAATCCCAATGTCCTACTCTCCTCACAGCCCTGTATCAATCCCCAAACTAATCTCACTGTCCCACACTCCTCACAGCCCTGTATCTGTCCCCAGACTAATACCACTGTCCCACTCTCTCCCCAGAGCCCTGTATCAGTCCCCAAACTAATCCCACAGTCCCACTCTCCCCACAGCCCTGTATCAGTCCCAAACTAATCCCACTGTCCCACTCTCCCCACAGCCCTGTATCAGTCCCAAACTAATCCCACTGTCCCACTCTCCCCACAGCCCTGTATCCATCCCCAAACTAATCCCAATGTCCTACTCTCCTCACAGCCCTGTATCAATCCCCAAACTAATCCCACTGTCCCACACTCCTCACAGCCCTGTATCTGTCCCCAGACTAATACCACTGTCCCACTCTCCCCCCAGAGCACTGTATCAGTCCCCAAACTAATCCCACAGTGCCACTCTCCCCACAGCCCTGCATCAGTCACCAAACTAATCCCAATGTCCCATTCTCTCCCCACAGCGCTGTATCAATCCCCAAACTAATCCCACTGTCCCACACTCTCCAAAGCCCTGTGTCAATCCGCAAACTAATCCCACTGTCCACTCTCCCCACAGCCCTGTATCAATCCCCAAACTAATCCCACTGTCCCACTCTCTCCGCACAGCCCTGTATCAATCCCCAAACTAATCCCACAGTCCCTCTGTCCCCACAGCCGTATCAATCCCCAAACTAAACCCATTGTCCCACTCTCTCCCCACAGCCCTGTATCAATCCCCAAACTAATCCCACTGTCCCACCCTCCCCACAGCCCCGTATCAGTCCTCAAACTAATCCCACTGTCCTACTCTCTCCACAGCCCTGTATCAGTCCTCAAACTGATCCAACTGGCCCACTCTCCGCACAGCCCTGTCTCAGTCCCCAGACTAATCCCACTGTACCACACTCTCCAAAGCCCTGTATCAATCCCCAAACTAATCCCACTGTCCCCCTCTCCCCACAGCCCCGTATCAATCCCCAAACTAATCCCACTGTCCCTCTCTCCCCTCAGCCCTGTATCAGTCCCCAGACTAATCCCACTGTCCCATTCTCCCCAGAGACCTGTGTCGGTCACTAAACTAATCCCAATGTCCAACTCTCCTCACAGCCCTGTATCTATACCCAAACTAATCCCACTGTCCTTCTCTCTCCACAGCCCTGTATCAGTCCCCAAAGTAATCCCACTGTCCCACTCTCCCCACAGCCCTGTATCAGTCCCAAACTAATCCCACTGTCCCACTCTCCCCACAGCCCTGTATCCATCCCCAAACTAATCCCAATGTCCTACTCTCCTCACAGCCCTGTATCAATCCCCAAACTAATCCCACTGTCCCACACTCCTCACAGCCCTGTATCTGTCCCCAGACTAATACCACTGTCCCACTCTCTCCCCAGAGCCCTGTATCTATACCCAAACTAATCCCACTGTCCTTCTCTCTCCACAGCCCTGTATCAGTCCCCAAAGTAATCCCACTGTCCCACTCTCCCCACAGGCCTGTATCAGTCCCAAACTAATCCCACTGTCCCACTCTCCCCACAGCCCTGTATCCATCCCCAAACTAATCCCAATGTCCTACTCTCCTCACAGCCCTGTATCAATCCCCAAACTAATCTCACTGTCCCACACTCCTCACAGCCCTGTATCTGTCCCCAGACTAATACCACTGTCCCACTCTCTCCCCAGAGCCCTGTATCAGTCCCCAAACTAATCCCACAGTCCCACTCTCCCCACAGCCCTGCATCAGTCACCAAACTAATCCCAATGTCCCATTTTCTCCCCACAGCCCTGTATCAATCACCGAACTAATCCCACTGTCCCACTCTCCTGACAGTCCTGTATCAGTCACCAAACTAATCACACTATCCAACTCTCTCCGCACAGCCCTGTATCAATCCCCAAACTAATCCCACTGTCCCACTCTCTCCCCACAGCCCTGTATCAATCCCCAAACTAATCCTACTGTCCCACTCTCTCCGCACAGCCCTGTATCAGTCACCAAACTAATCCCACCGTCCTACTCTCCCCACAGCACTGTATCAATCCCCAAACTAATCCCACTGTCCCACTCTCCTCACAGCCCTGTATCAGTACACAGACTAATCCCACTGTCCTACTCTCCCCACAGACCTGTATCAGTCCTCAAACTAATCCCACTGTCCTACTCTATCCAAAGCCCTGTATCAATCCCCAAACTAATCACACTGGCCCACTCTCCCCACAGCCCTGTCTCAGTCCCCAGATAAATCCCACTGTCCCACACTCTCCAAAGCCCTGTATCAATCCCCAAACTAATCCCACTGTCCACTCTCCCCACAGCCCTGTATCAATCCCCAAAGTAATCCCACTGTCCCACACTCTCCAAAGCCCTGTGTCAATCCCCAAACTAATCCCACTGGCCCACTCTCCCCACAGCCCTGTCTCAGTCCCCAGATAAATCCCACTGTCCCACACTCTCCAAAGCCCTGTATCAATCCCCAAACTAATCCCACTGTCCACTCTCCCCACAGCCCTGTATCAATCCCCAAACTAATCCCACTGTCCCACTCTCTCCGCACAGCCCTGTATCAATCCCCAAACTAATCCCACAGTCCCACTGTCCCCACAGCCGTATCAATCCCCAAACTAAACCCATTGTCCCACTCTCTCCCCACAGCCCTGTATCAATCCCCAAACTAATCCCACTGTCCCACTCTCCCCACAGCCCCGTATCAGTCCTCAAACTAATCCCACTGTCCCACTCTCCCCACAGCCCCATATCAGTCCTCAAACTAATCCCACTGTCCTACTCTCTCCACAGCCCTGTATCAGTCCTCAAACAGATCCAACTGGCCCACTCTCCGCACAGCCCTGTCTCAGTCCCCAGACTAATCCCACTGTACCACACTCTCCAAAGCCCTGTATCAATCCCCAAACTAATCCCACTGTCCCCCTCTCCCCACAGCCCCGTATCAAGCCCCAAACTAATCCCACAGTCCCTCTCTCCCCACAGCCCTGTATCAGTCCCCAGACTAATCCCACTGTCCCATTCTCCCCAGAGACCTGTGTCGGTCACCAAACTAATCTCACTGTCCCACTCTCCCCACAGCCCTGTATAAATCCCCAAACTGTTCCCACTGTCCCACTCTCCCCACAGCCCTGTATCCATCCTCAAACTAATCCCACTGTCCCACTCTCCTCACAGCCCTGTATCAGTACACAGACTAATCCCACTGTCCTACTCTCCCCACAGACCTGTATCAGTCCTCAAACTAATCCCACTGTCCTACTCTATCCAAAGCCCTGTATCAATCCCCAAACTAATCCCACTGGCCCACTCTCCCCACAGCCCTGTCTCAGTCCCCAGATAAATCCCACTGTCCCACACTCTCCAAAGCCCTGTATCAATCCCCAAACTAATCCCACTGTCCACTCTCCCCACAGCCCTGTATCAATCCCCAAACTAATCCCACTGTCCCACACTCTCCAATGCCCTGTGTCAATCCCCAAACTAATCCCACTGGCCCACTCTCCCCACAGCCCTGTCTCAGTCCCCAGATAAATCCCACTGTCCCACATTCTCCAAAGCCCTGTATCAATCCCCAAACTAATCCCACTGTCCACTCTCCCCACAGCCCTGTATCAATCCCCAAACTAATCCCACTGTCCCACTCTCTCCGCACAGCCCTGTATCAATCCCCAAACTAATCCCACAGTCCCACTGTCCCCACAGCCGTATCAATCCCCAAACTGATCCAACTGGCCCACTCTCCGCACAGCCCTGTCTCAGTCCCCAGACTAATCCCACTGTACCACACTCTCCAAAGCCCTGTATCAATCCCCAAACTAATCCCACTGTCCCCCTCTGCCCACAGCCCCGTATCAAGCCCCAAACTAATCCCACAGTCCCTCTCTCCCCACAGCCCTGTATCAGTCCCCAGACTAATCCCACTGTCCCACTCTCCCCACAGCCCTGTATAAATCCCCAAACTGTTCCCACTGTCCCACTCTCCCCACAGCCCTGTATCCATCCTCAAACTAATCCCAATGTCCAACTCTCCTCACAGACCTGTATCTATACCCAAACCAATCCCACTGTCCTTCTCTCTCCACAGCCCTGTATCAGTCCCCAAAGTAATCCCACTGTCCCACTCTCCCCACAGCCCTGTATCAGTCCCAAACTAATCCCACTGTCCCACTCTCCCCACAGCCCTGTATCCATCCCCAAACTAATCCCAATTTCCTACTCTCCTCACAGCCCTGTATCAATCCCCAAACTAATCTCACTGTCCCACACTCCTCACAGCCCTGTATCTGTCCCCAGACTAATACCACTGTCCCACTCTCTCCCCAGAGCCCTGTATCAGTCCCCAAACTAATCCCACAGTCCCACTCTCCCCACAGCCCTGTATCAGTCCCAAACTAATCCCACTGTCCCACTCTCCCCACAGCCCTGTATCAGTCCCAAACTAATCCCACTGTCCCACTCTCCCCACAGCCCTGTATCCATCCCCAAACTAATCCCAATGTCCTACTCTCCTCACAGCCCTGTATCAATCCCCAAACTAATCCCACTGTCCCACACTCCTCACAGCCCTGTATCTGTCCCCAGACTAATACCACTGTCCCACTCTCCCCCCAGAGCACTGTATCAGTCCCCAAACTAATCCCACAGTGCCACTCTCCCCACAGCCCTGCATCAGTCACCAAACTAATCCCAATGTCCCATTCTCTCCCCACAGCGCTGTATCAATCCCCAAACTAATCCCACTGTCCCACACTCTCCAAAGCCCTGTGTCAATCCCCAAACTAATCCCACTGGCCCACTCTCCCCACAGCCCTGTCTCAGTCCCCAGATAAATCCCACTGTCCCACACTCTCCAAAGCCCTGTATCAATCCGCAAACTAATCCCACTGTCCACTCTCCCCACAGCCCTGTATCAGTCCCCAAACTAATCCCACTGTCCCACTCTCTCCGCACAGCCCTGTATCAATCCCCAAACTAATCCCACAGTCCCTCTGTCCCCACAGCCGTATCAATCCCCAAACTAAACCCATTGTCCCACTCTCTCCCCACAGCCCTGTATCAATCCCCAAACTAATCCCACTGTCCCACCCTCCCCACAGCCCCGTATCAGTCCTCAAACTAATCCCACTGTCCTACTCTCTCCACAGCCCTGTATCAGTCCTCAAACTGATCCAACTGGCCCACTCTCCGCACAGCCCTGTCTCAGTCCCCAGACTAATCCCACTGTACCACACTCTCCAAAGCCCTGTATCAATCCCCAAACTAATCCCACTGTCCCCCTCTCCCCACAGCCCCGTATCAATCCCCAAACTAATCCCACTGTCCCTCTCTCCCCTCAGCCCTGTATCAGTCCCCAGACTAATCCCACTGTCCCATTCTCCCCAGAGACCTGTGTCGGTCACTAAACTAATCTCACTGTCCCACTCTCCCCACAGCCCTGTATAAATCCCCAAACTGTTCCCACTGTCCCACTCTCCCCACAGCCCTGTATCCATCCTCAAACTAATCCCAATGTCCAACTCTCCTCACAGCCCTGTATCTATACCCAAACTAATCCCACTGTCCTTCTCTCTCCACAGCCCTGTATCAGTCCCCAAAGTAATCCCACTGTCCCACTCTCCCCACAGCCCTGTATCAGTCCCAAACTAATCCCACTGTCCCACTCTCCCCACAGCCCTGTATCCATCCCCAAACTAATCCCAATGTCCTACTCTCCTCACAGCCCTGTATCAATCCCCAAACTAATCCCACTGTCCCACACTCCTCACAGCCCTGTATCTGTCCCCAGACTAATATCACTGTCCCACTCTCTCCCCAGAGCCCTGTATCTATACCCAAACTAATCCCACTGTCCTTCTCTCTCCACAGCCCTGTATCAGTCCCCAAAGTAATCCCACTGTCCCACTCTCCCCACAGGCCTGTATCAGTCCCAAACTAATCCCACTGTCCCACTCTCCCCACAGCCCTGTATCCATCCCCAAACTAATCCCAATGTCCTACTCTCCTCACAGCCCTGTATCAATCCCCAAACTAATCTCACTGTCCCACACTCCTCACAGCCCTGTATCTGTCCCCAGACTAATACCACTGTCCCACTCTCTCCCCAGAGCCCTGTATCAGTCCCCAAACTAATCCCACAGTCCCACTCTCCCCACAGCCCTGCATCAGTCACCAAACTAATCCCAATGTCCCATTTTCTCCCCACAGCCCTGTATCAATCACCGAACTAATCCCACTGTCCCACTCTCCTGACAGTCCTGTATCAGTCACCAAACTAATCACACTATCCAACTCTCTCCGCACAGCCCTGTATCAATCCCCAAACTAATCCCACTGTCCCACTCTCTCCCCACAGCCCTGTATCAATCCCCAAACTAATCCTACTGTCCCACTCTCTCCGCACAGCCCTGTATCAGTCACCAAACTAATCCCACCGTCCTACTCTCCCCACAGCACTGTATCAATCCCCAAACTAATCCCACTGTCCCACTCTCCTCACAGCCCTGTATCAGTACACAGACTAATCCCACTGTCCTACTCTCCCCACAGACCTGTATCAGTCCTCAAACTAATCCCACTGTCCTACTCTATCCAAAGCCCTGTATCAATCCCCAAACTAATCCCACTGGCCCACTCTCCCCACAGCCCTGTCTCAGTCCCCAGATAAATCCCACTGTCCCACACTCTCCAAAGCCCTGTATCAATCCCCAAACTAATCCCACTGTCCACTCTCCCCACAGCCCTGTATCAATCCCCAAAGTAATCCCACTGTCCCACACTCTCCAAAGCCCTGTGTCAATCCCCAAACTAATCCCACTGGCCCACTCTCCCCACAGCCCTGTCTCAGTCCCCAGATAAATCCCACTGTCCCACACTCTCCAAAGCCCTGTATCAATCCCCAAACTAATCCCACTGTCCACTCTCCCCACAGCCCTGTATCAATCCCCAAACTAATCCCACTGTCCCACTCTCTCCGCACAGCCCTGTATCAATCCCCAAACTAATCCCACAGTCCCACTGTCCCCACAGCCGTATCAATCCCCAAACTAAACCCATTGTCCCACTCTCTCCCCACAGCCCTGTATCAATCCCCAAACTAATCCCACTGTCCCACTCTCCCCACAGCCCCGTATCAGTCCTCAAACTAATCCCACTGTCCCACTCTCCCCACAGCCCCATATCAGTCCTCAAACTAATCCCACTGTCCTACTCTCTCCACAGCCCTGTATCAGTCCTCAAACAGATCCAACTGGCCCACTCTCCGCACAGCCCTGTCTCAGTCCCCAGACTAATCCCACTGTACCACACTCTCCAAAGCCCTGTATCAATCCCCAAACTAATCCCACTGTCCCCCTCTCCCCACAGCCCCGTATCAAGCCCCAAACTAATCCCACAGTCCCTCTCTCCCCACAGCCCTGTATCAGTCCCCAGACTAATCCCACTGTCCCATTCTCCCCAGAGACCTGTGTCGGTCACCAAACTAATCTCACTGTCCCACTCTCCCCACAGCCCTGTATAAATCCCCAAACTGTTCCCACTGTCCCACTCTCCCCACAGCCCTGTATCCATCCTCAAACTAATCCCACTGTCCCACTCTCCTCACAGCCCTGTATCAGTACACAGACTAATCCCACTGTCCTACTCTCCCCACAGACCTGTATCAGTCCTCAAACTAATCCCACTGTCCTACTCTATCCAAAGCCCTGTATCAATCCCCAAACTAATCCCACTGGCCCACTCTCCCCACAGCCCTGTCTCAGTCCCCAGATAAATCCCACTGTCCCACACTCTCCAAAGCCCTGTATCAATCCCCAAACTAATCCCACTGTCCACTCTCCCCACAGCCCTGTATCAATCCCCAAACTAATCCCACTGTCCCACACTCTCCAATGCCCTGTGTCAATCCCCAAACTAATCCCACTGGCCCACTCTCCCCACAGCCCTGTCTCAGTCCCCAGATAAATCCCACTGTCCCACATTCTCCAAAGCCCTGTATCAATCCCCAAACTAATCCCACTGTCCACTCTCCCCACAGCCCTGTATCAATCCCCAAACTAATCCCACTGTCCCACTCTCTCCGCACAGCCCTGTATCAATCCCCAAACTAATCCCACAGTCCCACTGTCCCCACAGCCGTATCAATCCCCAAACTGATCCAACTGGCCCACTCTCCGCACAGCCCTGTCTCAGTCCCCAGACTAATCCCACTGTACCACACTCTCCAAAGCCCTGTATCAATCCCCAAACTAATCCCACTGTCCCCCTCTGCCCACAGCCCCGTATCAAGCCCCAAACTAATCCCACAGTCCCTCTCTCCCCACAGCCCTGTATCAGTCCCCAGACTAATCCCACTGTCCCACTCTCCCCACAGCCCTGTATAAATCCCCAAACTGTTCCCACTGTCCCACTCTCCCCACAGCCCTGTATCCATCCTCAAACTAATCCCAATGTCCAACTCTCCTCACAGACCTGTATCTATACCCAAACCAATCCCACTGTCCTTCTCTCTCCACAGCCCTGTATCAGTCCCCAAAGTAATCCCACTGTCCCACTCTCCCCACAGCCCTGTATCAGTCCCAAACTAATCCCACTGTCCCACTCTCCCCACAGCCCTGTATCCATCCCCAAACTAATCCCAATTTCCTACTCTCCTCACAGCCCTGTATCAATCCCCAAACTAATCTCACTGTCCCACACTCCTCACAGCCCTGTATCTGTCCCCAGACTAATACCACTGTCCCACTCTCTCCCCAGAGCCCTGTATCAGTCCCCAAACTAATCCCACAGTCCCACTCTCCCCACAGCCCTGTATCAGTCCCAAACTAATCCCACTGTCCCACTCTCCCCACAGCCCTGTATCAGTCCCAAACTAATCCCACTGTCCCACTCTCCCCACAGCCCTGTATCCATCCCCAAACTAATCCCAATGTCCTACTCTCCTCACAGCCCTGTATCAATCCCCAAACTAATCCCACTGTCCCACACTCCTCACAGCCCTGTATCTGTCCCCAGACTAATACCACTGTCCCACTCTCCCCCCAGAGCACTGTATCAGTCCCCAAACTAATCCCACAGTGCCACTCTCCCCACAGCCCTGCATCAGTCACCAAACTAATCCCAATGTCCCATTCTCTCCCCACAGCGCTGTATCAATCCCCAAACTAATCCCACTGTCCCACACTCTCCAAAGCCCTGTGTCAATCCCCAAACTAATCCCACTGGCCCACTCTCCCCACAGCCCTGTCTCAGTCCCCAGATAAATCCCACTGTCCCACACTCTCCAAAGCCCTGTATCAATCCGCAAACTAATCCCACTGTCCACTCTCCCCACAGCCCTGTATCAATCCCCAAACTAATCCCACTGTCCCACTCTCTCCGCACAGCCCTGTATCAATCCCCAAACTAATCCCACAGTCCCTCTGTCCCCACAGCCGTATCAATCCCCAAACTAAACCCATTGTCCCACTCTCTCCCCACAGCCCTGTATCAATCCCCAAACTAATCCCACTGTCCCACCCTCCCCACAGCCCCGTATCAGTCCTCAAACTAATCCCACTGTCCTACTCTCTCCACAGCCCTGTATCAGTCCTCAAACTGATCCAACTGGCCCACTCTCCGCACAGCCCTGTCTCAGTCCCCAGACTAATCCCACTGTACCACACTCTCCAAAGCCCTGTATCAATCCCCAAACTAATCCCACTGTCCCCCTCTCCCCACAGCCCCGTATCAATCCCCAAACTAATCCCACTGTCCCTCTCTCCCCTCAGCCCTGTATCAGTCCCCAGACTAATCCCACTGTCCCATTCTCCCCAGAGACCTGTGTCGGTCACTAAACTAATCTCACTGTCCCACTCTCCCCACAGCCCTGTATAAATCCCCAAACTGTTCCCACTGTCCCACTCTCCCCACAGCCCTGTATCCATCCTCAAACTAATCCCAATGTCCAACTCTCCTCACAGCCCTGTATCTATACCCAAACTAATCCCACTGTCCTTCTCTCTCCACAGCCCTGTATCAGTCCCCAAAGTAATCCCACTGTCCCACTCTCCCCACAGCCCTGTATCAGTCCCAAACTAATCCCACTGTCCCACTCTCCCCACAGCCCTGTATCCATCCCCAAACTAATCCCAATGTCCTACTCTCCTCACAGCCCTGTATCAATCCCCAAACTAATCCCACTGTCCCACACTCCTCACAGCCCTGTATCTGTCCCCAGACTAATATCACTGTCCCACTCTCTCCCCAGAGCCCTGTATCTATACCCAAACTAATCCCACTGTCCTTCTCTCTCCACAGCCCTGTATCAGTCCCCAAAGTAATCCCACTGTCCCACTCTCCCCACAGGCCTGTATCAGTCCCAAACTAATCCCACTGTCCCACTCTCCCCACAGCCCTGTATCCATCCCCAAACTAATCCCAATGTCCTACTCTCCTCACAGCCCTGTATCAATCCCCAAACTAATCTCACTGTCCCACACTCCTCACAGCCCTGTATCTGTCCCCAGACTAATACCACTGTCCCACTCTCTCCCCAGAGCCCTGTATCAGTCCCCAAACTAATCCCACAGTCCCACTCTCCCCACAGCCCTGCATCAGTCACCAAACTAATCCCAATGTCCCATTTTCTCCCCACAGCCCTGTATCAATCACCGAACTAATCCCACTGTCCCACTCTCCTGACAGTCCTGTATCAGTCACCAAACTAATCACACTATCCAACTCTCTCCGCACAGCCCTGTATCAATCCCCAAACTAATCCCACTGTCCCACTCTCTCCCCACAGCCCTGTATCAATCCCCAAACTAATCCTACTGTCCCACTCTCTCCGCACAGCCCTGTATCAGTCACCAAACTAATCCCACCGTCCTACTCTCCCCACAGCACTGTATCAATCCCCAAACTAATCCCACTGTCCCACTCTCCTCACAGCCCTGTATCAGTACACAGACTAATCCCACTGTCCTACTCTCCCCACAGACCTGTATCAGTCCTCAAACTAATCCCACTGTCCTACTCTATCCAAAGCCCTGTATCAATCCCCAAACTAATCACACTGGCCCACTCTCCCCACAGCCCTGTCTCAGTCCCCAGATAAATCCCACTGTCCCACACTCTCCAAAGCCCTGTATCAATCCCCAAACTAATCCCACTGTCCACTCTCCCCACAGCCCTGTATCAATCCCCAAAGTAATCCCACTGTCCCACACTCTCCAAAGCCCTGTGTCAATCCCCAAACTAATCCCACTGGCCCACTCTCCCCACAGCCCTGTCTCAGTCCCCAGATAAATCCCACTGTCCCACACTCTCCAAAGCCCTGTATCAATCCCCAAACTAATCCCACTGTCCACTCTCCCCACAGCCCTGTATCAATCCCCAAACTAATCCCACTGTCCCACTCTCTCCGCACAGCCCTGTATCAATCCCCAAACTAATCCCACAGTCCCACTGTCCCCACAGCCGTATCAATCCCCAAACTAAACCCATTGTCCCACTCTCTCCCCACAGCCCTGTATCAATCCCCAAACTAATCCCACTGTCCCACTCTCCCCACAGCCCCGTATCAGTCCTCAAACTAATCCCACTGTCCCACTCTCCCCACAGCCCCATATCAGTCCTCAAACTAATCCCACTGTCCTACTCTCTCCACAGCCCTGTATCAGTCCTCAAACAGATCCAACTGGCCCACTCTCCGCACAGCCCTGTCTCAGTCCCCAGACTAATCCCACTGTACCACACTCTCCAAAGCCCTGTATCAATCCCCAAACTAATCCCACTGTCCCCCTCTCCCCACAGCCCCGTATCAAGCCCCAAACTAATCCCACAGTCCCTCTCTCCCCACAGCCCTGTATCAGTCCCCAGACTAATCCCACTGTCCCATTCTCCCCAGAGACCTGTGTCGGTCACCAAACTAATCTCACTGTCCCACTCTCCCCACAGCCCTGTATAAATCCCCAAACTGTTCCCACTGTCCCACTCTCCCCACAGCCCTGTATCCATCCTCAAACTAATCCCACTGTCCCACTCTCCTCACAGCCCTGTATCAGTACACAGACTAATCCCACTGTCCTACTCTCCCCACAGACCTGTATCAGTCCTCAAACTAATCCCACTGTCCTACTCTATCCAAAGCCCTGTATCAATCCCCAAACTAATCCCACTGGCCCACTCTCCCCACAGCCCTGTCTCAGTCCCCAGATAAATCCCACTGTCCCACACTCTCCAAAGCCCTGTATCAATCCCCAAACTAATCCCACTGTCCACTCTCCCCACAGCCCTGTATCAATCCCCAAACTAATCCCACTGTCCCACACTCTCCAATGCCCTGTGTCAATCCCCAAACTAATCCCACTGGCCCACTCTCCCCACAGCCCTGTCTCAGTCCCCAGATAAATCCCACTGTCCCACACTCTCCAAAGCCCTGTATCAATCCCCAAACTAATCCCACTGTCCACTCTCCCCACAGCCCTGTATCAATCCCCAAACTAATCCCACTGTCCCACTCTCTCCGCACAGCCCTGTATCAATCCCCAAACTAATCCCACAGTCCCACTGTCCCCACAGCCGTATCAATCCCCAAACTGATCCAACTGGCCCACTCTCCGCACAGCCCTGTCTCAGTCCCCAGACTAATCCCACTGTACCACACTCTCCAAAGCCCTGTATCAATCCCCAAACTAATCCCACTGTCCCCCTCTGCCCACAGCCCCGTATCAAGCCCCAAACTAATCCCACAGTCCCTCTCTCCCCACAGCCCTGTATCAGTCCCCAGACTAATCCCACTGTCCCACTCTCCCCACAGCCCTGTATAAATCCCCAAACTGTTCCCACTGTCCCACTCTCCCCACAGCCCTGTATCCATCCTCAAACTAATCCCAATGTCCAACTCTCCTCACAGACCTGTATCTATACCCAAACCAATCCCACTGTCCTTCTCTCTCCACAGCCCTGTATCAGTCCCCAAAGTAATCCCACTGTCCCACTCTCCCCACAGCCCTGTATCAGTCCCAAACTAATCCCACTGTCCAACTCTCCCCACAGCCCTGTATCCATCCCCAAACTAATCCCAATTTCCTACTCTCCTCACAGCCCTGTATCAATCCCCAAACTAATCCCACTGTCCCACTGTCTCCCCAGAGCCCTGTATCAGTCCCCAAACTAATCCCACAGTCCCACTCTCCCCACAGCCCTGCATCAGTCACCAAACTAATCCCAATGTCCCATTCTCTCCTCACAGCCCTGTATCACTCACCGAACTAATCCCACTGTCCCACTCTCCCCACAGCCCTGTATAAATCCCCAAACTGTTCCCACTGTCCCACTCTCCCCACAGCCCTGTATCCATCCTCAAACTAATCCCACTGTCCCACTCTCCTCACAGCCCTGTATCAGTCCTCAAACTAATCCCACTGTCCTACTCTATCCAAAGCCCTGTATCAATCCCCAAACTAATCCCACTGGCCCACTCTCCCCACAGCCCTGTCTCAGTCCCCAGATAAATCCCACTGTCCCACACTCTCCAAAGCCCTGTATCAATCCCCAAACTAATCCCACTGTCCACTCTCCCCACAGCCCTGCATCAGTCACCAAACTAATCCCACCGTCCTACTCTCCCCACAGCACTGTATCAATCCCCAAACTAATCCCACTGTCCCACTCTCCTCACAGCCCTGTATCAGTCCCCAAACTAATCCCACTGTCCCACTCTCCCCACACACCTGTATCAATCGCCAAACAAATCCCACTGTCCCCCTCACCCACCAGCCCCGTATCAAGCCCCAAACTAATCCCACTGTCCCACTCTCCCCACAGCCCTGTATCAGTCCCCAGACTAATCCCACTGTCCCATTCTCCCCAGAGACCTGTGTCGGTCACCAAACTAATCTCACTGTCCCACTCTCCCCACAGCCCTGTATAAATCCCCAAACTGTTCCCAATGTCCCACTCTCCCCACAGCCCTGTATCCATCCTCAAACTAATCCCAATGTCCTACTCTCCTCACAGCACTGTATCAATACCCAAACTAATCCCACTGTCCTACTCTCTCCACAGCCCTGTACCAGTCCCCAAACTAAAGCCACTGTCCCACACTCTCCCACAGCCCTGTATCAGTCTCCAGACTAATCCCACTGTCCCACTCTCCCCACAGCCCTGTATCAGTCCCCAAACTAATCCCACTGTCCCACTCTCCCCACAGCCATGTATCAATCCCCAAACTATTCCCACTGTCCCACTCTCCCCACAGCTCTGTATCAATCCCCAAACTAATCCCACTGTCCCATTGTCCTCACAGCCCTGTATCTGTCCCCAGACTAATACCACTGTCCCACTCTCTCCACAGAGCCCTGTATCAATCCCCAAACAAATCCCACAGTCCCACTCTCCCCACAGCACTGCATCAGTCACCAAACTAATCCCAATGTCCCATTCTCTCCCCACAGCCCTGTATCAATCCTCGAACTAATCCCACTGTCCCACTCTCCCCACAGTCCTGTATCAGTCACCAAACTAATCCCACTATCCCACTCTCTCCGCACAGCCCTGTATCAATCCCCAAACTAATCCCACTGTCCCACTCTCTCCCCACAGCCCGGCATCAATCCCCAAACTAATCCTACTGTCCCACTCTCTCCCCACAGCCCTGTCTCAGTCCCCAGACTAATCCCACTGTACCACACTCTCCAAAGCCCTGTATCAATCCCCAAACTAATCCCACTGTCCCACTCTCCCCACAGCCCCATATCAATCCCCAAACTAATCCATTGTCCTACTCTCTCCTGACAGCCCTGTATCAGTCCCCAAACTAATCCCACTGTCCCACTCTCCCCACACACCTGTATCAATCCCCAAACTAATCCCACTGTCCTACTCTCCTCACAGCCCTGTATCAGGACCCAGACTAATCTGACTGTCCCACTCTCTCCCCACAGACCTGTATCAGTCCTCAAACTAATCCCACTGTCCTACTCTCTCCACAGCCCTGTATCAGTCCTCAAACTGATACCACTGGCCCACTCTCCGCACCGCCCTGTCTGAGTCCCCAGACTAATCCCACTGTCCCACACTCTCCAAAGCCCTGTAACAATCCCCAAACTAATCCCACTGTCCTCCTCTCCCCACAGCCCCGTATCAAGCCCCAAACTATTCCCACTGTCCCTCTCTCCCCACAGCCCTGTATCAGTCCCCAGACTAATCCCACTGTCCCATTCTCCCCAGAGACCTGTGTCGGTCACCAAACTGATCTCACTGTCCCACTCTCCCCACAGCCCTGTATAAATCCCCAAACTGTTCCCACTGTCCCACTCTCCCCACAGCCCTGTATCCATCCTCAAACTAATCCCAATGTCCTACTCTCCTCACAGCCCTGTCTCAGTCCCCAGACTAATCCCACAGTCCCACACTCTACAAACCCCTGTATCAATCCCCAAACTAATCCGACTGTACCCCTCTCCCCACAGCCCTGTATCAGTCCCCAGACTAATCCCACTGTCCCACACTCTCCAAAGCCCTGTATCAATCCCCAATCTAATCCCACTGTCCCACTCTCCCCACAGCCCTGCATCAGTCCCCAGACTAATCCCACTGTCCCACTCTCTCCGCACAGCCCTGCATCAGTCACCAAACTAATCCCACCGTCCTACTCTCCCCACAGCACTGTATCAATCCCCAAACTAATCCCACTGTCCCACTCTCCTCACAGCCCTGTATCAGTACCCAGACTAATCCCACTGTCCTCCTCTCCCCACAGCCCCGTATCAAACCCCAAACTATTCCCACTGTCCCTCTCTCCCCACAGCCCTGTATCAGTCCCCAAACTAATCCCACTGTCCCACTCTCCCCACAGCCCTGTATCCATCCCCAAACTAATCCCAATGTCCTACTCTCCTCACAGCCCTGTATCAATACCCAAACTAATCCCACTGTCCTACTCTCTCCACAGCCCTGCATCAGTCCTCAAACTAATCCCACTGTCCCACTCTCCCCACAGCCCTGTATCCATCCTCAGACTAATCCAAATGTCCTACTCTCCTCACAGTCCTGTATCAATCACCAGACTAATACCACTGTCCCACTCTCTCCCCACATCCCTGTATCAGTCCCCAAACTAATCCCACAGTCCCACTCTCCCCACAGCCCTGCATCAGTCACCAAACTAATCCCACTGTCCCATTCTCTCCCCACAGCCCTGTATCAATCCCCAAACTAATCCCACTGTCCCACTCTCCCCACAGTCTTGTATCAGTCACCAAACTAATCCCACTGTTCCACTCTCTCCGCACAGCCCTGTAACAATCCCCAAACTAATCCCACTGTCCTCCTCTCCCCACAGCCCCGTATCAAGCCCCAAACTATTCCCACTGTCCCTCTCTCCCCACAGCCCTGTATCAGTCCCCAGACTAATCCCACTGTCCCATTCTCCCCAGAGACCTGTGTCGGTCACCAAACTGATCTCACTGTCCCACTCTCCCCACAGCCCTGTATAAATCCCCAAACTGTTCCCACTGTCCCACTCTCCCCACAGCCCTGTATCCATCCTCAAACTAATCCCAATGTCCTACTCTCCTCACAGCCCTGTCTCAGTCCCCAGACTAATCCCACAGTCCCACACTCTACAAACCCCTGTATCAATCCCCAAACTAATCCGACTGTACCCCTCTCCCCACAGCCCTGTATCAGTCCCCAGACTAATCCCACTGTCCCACACTCTCCAAAGCCCTGTATCAATCCCCAATCTAATCCCACTGTCCCACTCTCCCCACAGCCCTGCATCAGTCCCCAGACTAATCCCACTGTCCCACTCTCTCCGCACAGCCCTGCATCAGTCACCAAACTAATCCCACCGTCCTACTCTCCCCACAGCACTGTATCAATCCCCAAACTAATCCCACTGTCCCACTCTCCTCACAGCCCTGTATCAGTACCCAGACTAATCCCACTGTCCTCCTCTCCCCACAGCCCCGTATCAAACCCCAAACTATTCCCACTGTCCCTCTCTCCCCACAGCCCTGTATCAGTCCCCAAACTAATCCCACTGTCCCACTCTCCCCACAGCCCTGTATCCATCCCCAAACTAATCCCAATGTCCTACTCTCCTCACAGCCCTGTATCAATACCCAAACTAATCCCACTGTCCTACTCTCTCCACAGCCCTGCATCAGTCCTCAAACTAATCCCACTGTCCCACTCTCCCCACAGCCCTGTATCCATCCTCAGACTAATCCAAATGTCCTACTCTCCTCACAGTCCTGTATCAATCACCAGACTAATACCACTGTCCCACTCTCTCCCCACATCCCTGTATCAGTCCCCAAACTAATCCCACAGTCCCACTCTCCCCACAGCCCTGCATCAGTCACCAAACTAATCCCACTGTCCCATTCTCTCCCCACAGCCCTGTATCAATCCCCAAACTAATCCCACTGTCCCACTCTCCCCACAGTCTTGTATCAGTCACCAAACTAATCCCACTGTTCCACTCTCTCCGCACAGCCCTGTATCAATCCCCAAACTAATCCCACAGTCCCACTCTCTCCCCACAGCCCTGTATCAATCCCCAAACTAACCCCACTGTCCCACACTCTCCCCACAGCCCTGTATCAGTCACCAAACTAAACCCACTGTCCCACTCTCCCAACAGCACTGTATCAATCGCCAAACTAACCCACCGTCCTACTCTCCCCACAGCCCCGTATCAAGCCCCAAACTAATCCCACTGTCCCTCTCTCCCCACAGCCCTGTATCAGTCCCCAGACTAATCCCACGGTCCCATTCTCCCCAGAGACCTGTGTCTGTCACCAAACTAATCTCACTGTCCCACTCTCCCCACTGCCCTGTATAAATCCCCAAACTGTTCCCAATGTCCCACTCTCCCCACAGCCCTGTATCCATCCTCAAACTAATCCCAATGTCCTACTCTCCTCACAGCCCTGTATCAATACCCAAACTAATCCCACTGTCCTACTCTCTCCACAGCCCTGTATCAGTCCCCAAACGAATCCCACTGTCCCACTCTCCCCACAGCCCTGTATCAGTCCCCAAACGAATCCCACTGTCCCACTCTCCCCACAGCCCTGTATCCATCCCCAAACTAATCCCAATTTCCTAACCTCCTCACAGCCCAGTATCAATCCCCAAACTAATCCCACTGTCCCACTCTCCCCACAGCCCTGTATCAATCCCCAAACTAATCCCACTGTCCCATTCCCCTCACAGCCCTGTATCTGTCCCCAGACTAATACCACTGTCCCACTCTCTCCCCAGAGCCCTGTATCAATCCCGAACTAATCCCACTGTCCCACTCTCCCCACAGTCCTGTATCAGTCACCAAACTAATCCCACTATCCCACTCTCTCCGCACAGCCCTGTATCAATCCCCAAACTAATCCCACTGTCCCACTCTCCCCACAGCCCCATATCAATCCCCAAACTAATCCATTGTCCTACTCTCTCCTGACTGCCCTGTATCAGTCCCCAAACTAATCCCACTGTCCCACTCTCCCCACACACCTGTATCAATCCCCAAACTAATCCCACTGTCCTACTCTCCTCACAGCCCTGTATCAGGACCCAGACTAATCTGACTGTCCCACTCTCTCCCCACAGACCTGTATCAGTCCTCAAACTAATCCCACTGTCCTACTCTCTCCACAGCCCTGTATCAGTCCTCAAACTGATACCACTGGCCCACTCTCCGCACCGCCCTGTCTCAGTCCCCAGACTAATCTCACTGTCCAAACACTCTCCAAAGCCCTGTATCAATCGCCAAACAAATCCCACTGTCCCCCTCAGCCACCAGCCCCGTATCAAGCCCCAAACTAATCCCACTGTCCCTCTCTCCCCACAGCCCTGTATCAGTCCCCAGACTAATCCCACTGTCCCATTCTCCCCAGAGACCTGTGTCGGTCACCAAACTAATCTCACTGTCCCACTCTCCCCACAGCCCTGTATCCATCCTCAAACTAATCCCAATGTCCTACTCTCCTCACAGCACTGTATCAATACCCAAACTAATCCCACTGTCCTACTCTCTCCACAGCCCTGTACCAGTCCCCAAACTAAAGCCACTGTCCCACACTCTCCCACAGCCCTGTATCAGTCTCCAGACTAATCCCACTGTCCCACTCTCCCCACAGCCCTGTATCAGTCCCCAAACTAGTCCCACTGTCCCACTCTCCCCACAGCCATGTATCAATCCCCAAACTAATCCCACTGTCCCACTCTCCCCACAGCTCTGTATCAATCCCCAAACTAATCCCACTGTCCCATTGTCCTCACAGCCCTGTATCTGTCCCCAGACTAATACCACTGTCCCACTCTCTCCACAGAGCCCTGTATCAATCCCCAAACAAATCCCACAGTCCCACTCTCCCCACAGCACTGCATCAGTAACCAAACTAATCCCAATGTCCCATTCTCTCCCCACAGCCCTGTATCAATCCTCGAACTAATCCCACTGTCCCACTCTCCCCACAGTCCTGTATCAGTCACCAAACTAATCCCACTATCCCACTCTCTCCGCACAGCCCTGTATCAATCCCCAAACTAATCCCACTGTCCCACTCTCTCCCCACAGCCCGGCATCAATCCCCAAACTAATCCTACTGTCCCACTCTCTCCCCACAGCCCTGTCTCAGTCCCCAGACTAATCCCACTGTACCACACTCTCCAAAGCCCTGTATCAATCCCCAAACTAATCCCACTGTCCCACTCTCCCCACAGCCCCATATCAATCCCCAAACTAATCCATTGTCCTACTCTCTCCTGACAGCCCTGTATCAGTCCCCAAACTAATCCCACTGTCCCACTCTCCCCACACACCTGTATCAATCCCCAAACTAATCCCACTGTCCTACTCTCCTCACAGCCCTGTATCAGGACCCAGACTAATCTGACTGTCCCACTCTCTCCCCACAGACCTGTATCAGTCCTCAAACTAATCCCACTGTCCTACTCTCTCCACAGCCCTGTATCAGTCCTCAAACTGATACCACTGGCCCACTCTCCGCACCGCCCTGTCTCAGTCCCCAGACTAATCCCACTGTCCAAACACTCTCCAAAGCCCTGTATCAATCGCCAAACAAATCCCACTGTCCCCCTCACCCACCAGCCCCGTATCAAGCCCCAAACTAATCCCACTGTCCCTCTCTCCCCACAGCCCTGTATCAGTCCCCAGACTAATCCCACTGTCCCATTCTTCCCAGAGACCTGTGTCGGTCACCAAACTAATCTCACTGTCCCACTCTCCCCACAGCCCTGTATAAATCCCCAAACTGTTCCCAATGTCCCACTCTCCCCACAGCCCTGTATCCATCCTCAAACTAATCCCAATGTCCTACTCTCCTCACAGCACTGTATCAATACCCAAACTAATCCCACTGTCCTACTCTCTCCACAGCCCTGTACCAGTCCCCAAACTAAAGCCACTGTCCCACACTCTCCCACAGCCCTGTATTAGTCTCCAGACTAATCCCACTGTACCACACTCTCCGCACAGCCCTGTATCAATCCCCAAACTAATCCCACTGTCCCACTCTCCCCACAGCCCCATATCAATCCCCAAACTAATCCATTGTCCTACTCTCTCCTGACCGCCCTGTATCAGTCCCCAAACTAATCCCACTGTCCCACTCTCCCCACACACCTGTATCAATCCCCAAACTAATCCCACTGTCCTACTCTCCTCACAGCCCTGTATCAGGACCCAGACTAATCTGACTGTCCCACTCTCTCCCCACAGACCTGTATCAGTCCTCAAACTAATCCCACTGTCCTACTCTCTCCACAGCCCTGTATCAGTCCTCAAACTGATACCACTGGCCCACTCTCCGCACCGCCCTGTCTCAGTCCCCAGACTAATCCCACTGTCCAAACACTCTCCAAAGCCCTGTATCAATCGCCAAACAAATCCCACTGTCCCCCTCACCCACCAGCCCCGTATCAAGCCCCAAACTAATCCCACTGTCCCTCTCTCCCCACAGCCCTGTATCAGTCCCCAGACTAATCCCACTGTCCCATTCTCCCCAGAGACCTGTGTCGGTCACCAAACTAATCTCACTGTCCCACTCTCCCCACAGCCCTGTATAAATCCCCAAACTGTTCCCAATGTCCCACTCTCCCCACAGCCCTGTATCCATCCTCAAACTAATCCCACTGTCCTACTCTCTCCACAGCCCTGTACCAGTCCCCAAACTAAAGCCACTGTCCCACACTCTCCCACAGCCCTGTATCAGTCTCCAGACTAATCCCACTGTCCCACTCTCCCCACAGCCCTGTATCAGTCCCCAAACTAATCCCACTGTCCCACTCTCCCCACAGCTCTGTATCAATCCCCAAACTAATCCCACTGTCCCATTGTCCTCACAGCCCTGTATCTGTCCCCAGACTAATACCACTGTCCCACTCTCTCCACAGAGCCCTGTATCAATCCCCAAACAAATCCCACAGTCCCACTCTCCCCACAGCACTGCATCAGTCACCAAACTAATCCCAATGTCCCATTCTCTCCCCACAGCCCTGTATCAATCCTCGAACTAATCCCACTGTCCCACTCTCCCCACAGTCCTGTATCAGTCACCAAACTAATCCCACTATCCCACTCTCTCCGCACAGCCCTGTATCAATCCCCAAACTAATCCCACTGTCCCACTCTCTCCCCACAGCCCGGCATCAATCCCCAAACTAATCCTACTGTCCCACTCTCTCCCCACAGCCCTGTCTCAGTCCCCAGACTAATCCCACTGTACCACACTCTCCAAAGCCCTGTATCAATCCCCAAACTAATCCCACTGTCCAACTCTCCTCACAGCCCTCTATCTATACCCAAACTAATCCCACTGTCCTTCTCTCTCCACAGCCCTGTATCAGTCCCCAAAGTAATCCCACTGTCCCACTCTCCCCACAGCCCTGTATCAGTCCCAAACTAATCCCACTGTCCCACTCTCCCCACAGCCCTGTATCCATCCCCAAACTAATCCCAATATCCTACTCTCCTCACAGCCCTGTATCAATCCCCAAACTAATCCCACTGTCCCACTCTCTCCCCAGAGCCCTGTATCAGTCCCCAAACTAATCCCACAGTGCCACTCTCCCCACAGCCCTGCATCAGTCACCAAACTAATCCCAATGTCCCATTCTCTCCCCACAGCCCTGTATCAATCACCGAACTAATCCCACTGTCCCACTCTCCTGACAGTCCTGTATCAGTCACCAAACTAATCCCACTATCCAACTCTCTCCGCACAGCCCTGTATCAATCCCCAAACTAATCCCACTGTCCCACTCTCTCCCCACAGCCCTGTATCAATCCCCAATCTAATCCTACTGTCCCACTCTCTCCGCACAGCCCTGTATCAGTCATCAAACTAATCCTACTGTCCCACTCTCCCCACAGCCCTGTATCAGTCACCAAACTAATCCCACTGTCCCACTCTCCTCACAGCCCTGTATCAGTACCCAGACTAATCCCACTGTCCTACTCTCCCCACAGACCTGTATCAGTCCCCAAACAAATCCCACTGTCCCACTCTCTCCCCACAGCCCTGTATCAATCCCCAATCTAATCCTACTGTCCCACTCTCTCCGCACAGCCCTGTATCAGTCACCAAACTAATCCCACCGTCCTACTCTCCACACAGCACTGTATCAATCCCCAAACTAATCCCACTGTCCCACTCTCCTCACAGCCCTGTATCAGTACCCAGACTAATCCCACTGTCCTACTCTCACCACAGACCTGTATCAGTCCTCAAACAAATCCCACTGTCCTACTCTCTCCACAGCCCTGTATCAGTCCTCAAACTGATCCCACTGGCCCACTGTCTGCACAGCCCTGTATCAGTCCCCAGACTAATCCCACTGTCCCACACTCTCCAAAGCCCTGTATCAATCCCCAAACTAATCCCACTGTCCTCCTCTCCCCACAGCCCCGTATCAAGCCCCAAACTATTCCCACTGTCCCTCTCTCCCCACAGCCCTGTATCAGTCCCCAGACTAATCCCACTGTCCCACACTCTCCAAAGCCCTGTATCAATCCCCAATCTAATCCCACTGTCCCACTCTCCCCACAGCCCTGCATCAGTCCCCAGACTAATCCCACTGTCCCACTCTCTCCGCACAGCCCTGTATCAGTCACCAAACTAATCCCACCGTCCCACTCTCCTCACAGCCCTGTATCAGTACCCAGACTAATCCCACTGTCCTACTCTCCCCACAGACCTGTATCAGTCCTCAAACTAATCCCACTGTCCTACTCTCTCCACAGCCCTGTATCAGTCCTCAAACTGATCCCACTGGCCCACTGTCTGCACAGCCCTGTCTCAGTCCCCAGACTAATCCCACTGTCCCACACTCTCCAAAGCCCTGTATCAGTCTCCAGACTAATCCCACTGTCCCACTCTCCCCACAGCCCTGTTTCAGTCCCCAAACTAATCCCACTGTCCCACTCTCCCCACAGCTCTGTATCAATCCCCAAACTAATCCCACTGTCCCATTGTCCTCACAGCCCTGTATCTGTCCCCAGACTAATACCACTGTCCCACTCTCTCCACAGAGCCCTGTATCAATCCCCAAACAAATCCCACAGTCCCACTCTCCCCACAGCACTGCATCAGTCACCAAACTAATCCCAATGTCCCATTCTCTCCCCACAGCCCTGTATCAATCCTCGAACTAATCCCACTGTCCCACTCTCCCCACAGTCCTGTATCAGTCACCAAACTAATCCCACTATCCCACTCTCTCCGCACAGCCCTGTATCAATCCCCAAACTAATCCCACTGTCCCACTCTCTCCCCACAGCCCGGCATCAATCCCCAAACTAATCCTACTGTCCCACTCTCTCCCCACAGCCCTGTCTCAGTCCCCAGACTAATCCCACTGTACCACACTCTCCAAAGCCCTGTATCAATCCCCAAACTAATCCCACTGTCCCCCTCTCCCCACAGCCCCGTATCAAGCCCCAAACTAATCCCACTGTCCCTCTCTACCCACAGCCCTGTATCAGTCCCCAGACTAATCCCACTGTCCCATTCTCCCCAGAGAGCTGTGTCGGTCACCAAACTAATCTCACTGTCCCACTCTCCCCACAGCCCAGCATCAATCCCCAAACTAATCCTACTGTCCCACTCTCTCCCCACAGCCCTGTCTCAGTCCCCAGACTAATCCCACTGTACCACACTCTCCAAAGCCCTGTATCAATCCCCAAACTAATCCCACTGTCCCCCTCTCCCCACAGCCCCGTATCAAGCCCCAAACTAATCCCACTGTCCCTCTCTACCCACAGCCCTGTATCAGTCCCCAGACTAATCCCACTGTCCCATTCTCCCCAGAGACCTGTGTCGGTCACCAAACTAATCTCACTGTCCCACTCTCCCCACAGCCCTGTATAAATCCCCAAACTGTTCCCACTGTCCCACTCTCCCCACAGCCCTGCATACATCCTCAAACTACTCCCAATGTCCAACTCTCCTCACAGCCCTCTATCTATACCCAAACTAATCCCACTGTCCTTCTCTCTCCACAGCCCTGTATCAGTCCCCAAAGTAATCCCACTGTCCCACTCTCCCCACAGCCCTGTATCAGTCCCAAACTAATCCCACTGTCCCACTCTCCCCACAGCCCTGTATCCATCCCCAAACTAATCCCAATATCCTACTCTCCTCACAGCCCTGTATCAATCCCCAAACTAATCCCACTGTCCCACTCTCTCCCCAGAGCCCTGTATCAGTCCCCAAACTAATCCCACAGTGCCACTCTCCCCACAGCCCTGCATCAGTCACCAAACTAATCCCAATGTCCCATTCTCTCCCCACAGCCCTGTATCAATCACCGAACTAATCCCACTGTCCCACTCTCCTGACAGTCCTGTATCAGTCACCAAACTAATCCCACTATCCAACTCTCTCCGCACAGCCCTGTATCAATCCCCAAACTAATCCCACTGTCCCACTCTCTCCCCACAGCCCTGTATCAATCCCCAATCTAATCCTACTGTCCCACTCTCTCCGCACAGCCCTGTATCAGTCATCAAACTAATCCTACTGTCCCACTCTCCCCACAGCCCTGTATCAGTCACCAAACTAATCCCACTGTCCCACTCTCCTCACAGCCCTGTATCAGTACCCAGACTAATCCCACTGTCCTACTCTCCCCACAGACCTGTATCAGTCCCCAAACAAATCCCACTGTCCCACTCTCTCCCCACAGCCCTGTATCAATCCCCAATCTAATCCTACTGTCCCACTCTCTCCGCACAGCCCTGTATCAGTCACCAAACTAATCCCACCGTCCTACTCTCCACACAGCACTGTATCAATCCCCAAACTAATCCCACTGTCCCACTCTCCTCACAGCCCTGTATCAGTACCCAGACTAATCCCACTGTCCTACTCTCACCACAGACCTGTATCAGTCCTCAAACAAATCCCACTGTCCTACTCTCTCCACAGCCCTGTATCAGTCCTCAAACTGATCCCACTGGCCCACTGTCTGCACAGCCCTGTATCAGTCCCCAGACTAATCCCACTGTCCCACACTCTCCAAAGCCCTGTATCAATCCCCAAACTAATCCCACTGTCCTCCTCTCCCCACAGCCCCGTATCAAGCCCCAAACTATTCCCACTGTCCCTCTCTCCCCACAGCCCTGTATCAGTCCCCAGACTAATCCCACTGTCCCACACTCTCCAAAGCCCTGTATCAATCCCCAATCTAATCCCACTGTCCCACTCTCCCCACAGCCCTGCATCAGTCCCCAGACTAATCCCACTGTCCCACTCTCTCCGCACAGCCCTGTATCAGTCACCAAACTAATCCCACCGTCCCACTCTCCTCACAGCCCTGTATCAGTACCCAGACTAATCCCACTGTCCTACTCTCCCCACAGACCTGTATCAGTCCTCAAACTAATCCCACTGTCCTACTCTCTCCACAGCCCTGTATCAGTCCTCAAACTGATCCCACTGGCCCACTGTCTGCACAGCCCTGTCTCAGTCCCCAGACTAATCCCACTGTCCCACACTCTCCAAAGCCCTGTATCAATCCCCAAACTAATCCCACTGTCCTCCTCTCCCCACAGCCCCGTATCAAACCCCAAACTATTCCCACTGTCCCTCTCTCCCCACAGCCCTGTATCAGTCCCCAAACTAATCCCACTGTCCCACTCTCCCCACAGCCCTGTATCCATCCTCAGACTAATCCAAATGTCCTACTCTCCTCACAGTCCTGTATCAATCACCAGACTAATACCACCGTCCCAATCTCTCCCCACATCCCTTTATCAGTCCCCAAACTAATCCCACTGTCCCATTCTCCCCACAGACCTGTGTCGGTCACCAAACTAATCCCACTGTCCCACTATCCCCACAGCCCGGTATCAATCCCCAAATTAATCCCACTGTCCCACTCTCCGCACAGCCCCGTATCAATCCCCAAACTAATTGCATTGTCCCAATCTCTCCCCAGAGCCCTGTATCAATCCCCAAACTAATACCACTGTCCCACTCTCCCCACAGCCCCATATCAATCCCCAAACTAATCCATTGTCCTACTCTCTCCCGACAGCCCTGTATCAGTCCCGAAACTAATCCCACTGTCCCACTCTCCCCACACACCTGTATCAATCCCCAAACTAATCCCACTGTCCCATTCTCTCCCCACAGCCCTGTATCAATCACCGAACTAATCCCACTGTCCCACTCTCCTGACAGTCCTGTATCAGTCACCAAACTAATCCCACTATCCAACTCTCTCCGCACAGCCCTGTATCAATCCCCAAACTAATCCCACTGTCCCACTCTCTCCCCACAGCCCTGTATCAATCCCCAATCTAATCCTACTGTCCCACTCTCTCCGCACAGCCCTGTATCAGTCACCAAACTAATCCTACTGTCCCACTCTCCCCACAGCCCTGTATCAGTCACCAAACTAATCCCACTGTCCCACTCTCCTCACAGCCCTGTATCAGTACCCAGACTAATCCCACTGTCCTACTCTCCCCACAGACCTGTATCAGTCCCCAAACTAATCCCACTGTCCCACTCTCTCCCCACAGCCCTGTATCAATCCCCAATCTAATCCTACTGTCCCACTCTCCCCACAGCCCCGTATCAGTACTCAAACAAACCCACTGTCCTACTCTCTCCACAGCCCTGTATCAGTCCTCAAACTGATCCCACTGGCCCACAGTCTGCACAGCCCTGTATCAGTCCCCAGACTAATCCCACTGTCCCACACTCTCCAAAGCCCTGTATCAATCCCCAAACTAATCCCACTGTCCTCCTCGCCCCACAGCCTCGTATCAAGCCCCAAACTATTCCCACTGTCCCTCTCTCCCCACAGCCCTGTATCAGTCCCCAGACTAATCCCACTGTCCCATTCTCCCCAGAGACCTGTGTCGGTCACCAAACTGATCTCACTGTCCCACTCTCCCCACAGCCCTGTATAAATCCCCAAACTGTTCCCACTGTCCCACTCTCCCCACAGCCCTGTATCCATCCTCAAACTAATCCCAATGTCCTACTCTCCTCACAGCCCTGTCTCAGTCCCCAGACTAATCCCACAGTCCCACACTCTCCAAAGCCCTGTATCAATCCGCAAACTAATCCCACTGTCCTCCTCTCCCCACAGCCCCGTATCAAACCCCAAACTATTCCCACTGTCCCTCTCTCCCCACAGCCCTGTATCAGTCCCCAAACTAATCCCACTGTCCCAATCTCCCCACAGCCCTGTATCCATCCCCAAACTAATCCCAATGTCCTACTCTCCTCACAGCCCTGTATCAATACCCAAACTAATCCCACTGTCCTACTCTCTCCACAGCCCTGTATCAGTCCTCAAACTAATCCCACTGTCCAACTCTCCCCACAGCCCTGTATCAGTCCCCAAACTAATCCCACTGTCCCACTCTCCCCACAGCCCTGTATCCATCCTCAGACTAATCCAAATGTCCTACTCTCCTCACAGTCCTGTATCAATCACCAGACTAATACCACTGTCCCACTCTCTCCCCACATCCCTGTATCAGTCCCCAAACTAATCCCACAGTCCCACTCTCCCCACAGCCCTGCATCAGTCACCAAACTAATCCCACTGTCCCATTCTCTCCCCACAGCCCTGTATCAATCCCCAAACTAATCCCACTGTCCCACTCTCGCCACAGTCTTGTATCAGTCACCAAACTAATCCCACTGTTCCACTCTCTCCGCACAGCCCTGTATCAATCCCCAAACTAATCCCACAGTCCCACTCTCTCCCCACAGCCCTGTATCAATCCCCAAACTAATCCCACTGTCCCACACTCTCCGCACAGCCCTGTATCAGTCACCAAACTAAACCCACTGTCCCACTCTCCCAACAGCACTGTATCAATCGCCAAACTAACCCACCGTCCTACTCTCCCCACAGCCCCGTATCAAGCCCCAAACTAATCCCACTGTCCCTCTCTCCCCACAGCCCTGTATCAGTCCCCAGACTAATCCCACGGTCCCATTCTCCCCAGAGACCTGTGTCGGTCAACAAACCAATCTCACTGTCCCACTCTCCCAACAGCCCTGTATAAATCCCCAAACTGTTCCCAATGTCCCACTCTCCCCACAGCCCTGTATCCATCCTCAAACTAATCCCAATGTCCTACTCTCCTCACAGCCCTGTATCAATACCCAAACTAATCCCACTTGCCTACTCTCTCCACAGCCCTGTATCAGTCCCCAAACGAATCCCACTGTCCCACTCTCCCCACAGCCCTGTATCAGTCCCCAAACGAATCCCACTGTCCCACTCTCCCCACAGCCCTGTATCCATCCCCAAACTAATCCCAATTTCCTAACCTCCTCACAGCCCAGTATCAATCCCCAAACTAATCCCACTGTCCCACTCACCCCACAGCCCTGTATCAATCCCCAAACTAATCCCACTGTCCCATTCCCCTCACAGCCCTGTATCTGTCCCCAGACTAATACCACTGTCCCACTCTCTCCCCAGAGCCCTGTAACAATCCCAAACTAATCCCACTGTCCCACTCTCCCCACAGTCCTGTATCAGTCACCAAACTAATCCCACTATCCCACTCTCTCCGCACAGCCCTGTATCAATCCCCAAACTAATCCCACTGTCCCACTCTCTCCGCACAGCCCTGTATCAATCCCCAAACTAATCCTACTGTCCCACTCTCTCCCCACTGCCCTGTAACAGTCACCAATCTAATCCCACCGTCCTACTCTCCCCACAGCACTGTATCAATCCCCAAACTAATCCCACTGTCCCACTCTCCTCACAGCCCTGTATCAGTCCTCAAACTGATCCCACTGGCCCACTCTCCCCACAGCCCTGTCTCAGTCCCCAGACTAATCACACTGTCCCAGACTCTCCAAAGCCCTTTATCAATCCCCAAACTAATCCCACTGTCCCACTCTCCCCACAGCCATGTATCAGTCCCCAAATTAATCCCACTGACCCACTCTCCCCACAGCCCTGTATCAGTCCCTAAACTTATCCCAATGTCCTACTCTCCTCACAGCCATGTATCAATCCCCAAACTAATCCCACTGTCCCACTCTCCCCACAGCCCTGTATCCATCCCTAAACTTATCCCAATGTCCTACTCTCCTCACAGCCATGTATCAATCCCCAAACTAATCCCACTGTCCCACTCTCCCCACAGCTCTGTATCAATCCCCAAACTAATCCCACTGTCCCATTCTCCTCACAGCCCTGTAACTGTCCCCAGACTAATACCACTGTCCCACTCTCTCCACAGAGCCCTGTATCAATCCCCAAACTAATCCCACAGTCCCACTCTCCCCACAGCACTGCATCAGTCACCAAACTAATCCCAATGTCCCATTCTCTCCCCACAGCCCTGTATCAATCCTCGAACTAATCCCACTGTCCCACTCTCCCCACAGTCCTGTATCAGTCACCAAACTAATCCCACTATCCCACTCTCTCTGCACAGCCCTGTATCAATCCCCAAACTAATCCCACTGTCCCACTCTCTCCCCACAGCCCGGCATCAATCCCTAAACTAATCCTACTGTCCCACTCTCTCCCCACAGCCCTGTATCAGTCACCAAACTAATCCCAACGTCCTACTCTCCCCACAGCACTGTATCAATCCCCAAACTAATCCCACTGTCCCACTCTCCTCACAGCCCTGTATCAGTACCCATACTAATCCCACTGTCCTACTCTCCTCACAGCCCTGTATCAGTACCCAAACTAATCCCACTGTCCTACTCTCTCCACAGCCCTGTATCAGTCATCAAACTGATCCCACTGGCCCACTCTCACCACAGCCCTGTATCAATCCCCAAACTAATCCCACTGTCCCCCTCTCCCCACAGCCCTGTATAAATCCCCAAACTGTTCCCACTGTCCCACTCTCCGCACTGCCCTGTATCCATCCCCAAACTAATCCCACTGTCCCACTCTCCCCACAGCCCTGTATCAGTCCCCAAACTAATCCAATTGTCCTAATCTCTCCCCTCAGCCCTGTATCAGTCCCCAAACTAATCCCACTGTCCCACTCTCCCGACAGCCCTGTCTCAGTCCCCAGACTAATCCCACTGTCCCACACTCTCCAAAGCCCTGTATCAATCCCCAAACTAATCCCACTGTCCCCCTTTCCCAACAGCCCCGTATCAATCCCCAAACTAATCCCACTGTACCACTCTCCCCACAGCCCTTTATCAGTCCCCAAACAAATCCCATTGTCCCACTCTCCCCACAGCCCCGTAACAATCCCAAAACTAATCCCATTGCCCTACTCACCCCACAGCCCTGTATCAGTCCCCAGACTAATCCCACTGTCCCACACTCTCCAAAGTCCTGTATCAATCCCCAATCTAATCCCACTGTCCCACTCTCTCCACAGCCCTGCATCTGTCCCCAGACTAATCCCACTGTCCCATTCTCCCCACAGACCTGTGTCAGTCCCCAAACTAATCCCACTGTCCCACTCTCTCCGCACAGCCCGGTATCAATCCCCAAATTAATCCCACTGTCCCACTCTCCGCACAGCCCCGTATCAATCCCCAAACTATTCCCACTGTCCGACTCTCCTCACAGCCCTGTATCAGTACCCAGACTAATCCCACTGTCCTACTCTCTCCACAGCCCTGTCTCAGTCCCCAGACTAATCCCACTGTCCCACACTCTCCAAAGCCCTGTATAAATCCCCAAACTAATCCCACTGTCCTCCTCTCCCCACAGCCCCGTATCAAGCCCCAAACTATTCCCACTGTCCCTCTCTCCCCACAGCCCTGTATCAGTCCCCAGACTAATCCCACTGTCCCATTCTCCCCAGAGACCTGTGTCGGTCACCAAACTAATCTCACTGTCCCACTCTCCCCACAGCCCTGTATAAATCCCCAAACTGTTCCCACTGTCCCACTCTCCCCACAGCCCTGTATCCATCCTCAAACTAATCCCAATGTCCTACTCTCCTCACAGCCCTGTCTCAGTCCCCAGACTAGTCCCACAGTCCCACACTCTCCAAACCCCTGTATCAATCCCCAAACTAATCCCACTGTACCCCTCTCCCCACAGCCCTGTATCAGTCCCCAGACTAATCCCACTGTCCCACACTCTCCAAAGCCCTGTATCAATCCCCAATCTAATCCCACTGTCCCACTCTCCCCACAGCCCTGCATCAGTCCCCAGACTAATCCCACTGTCCCATTCTCCCCACAGACCTGTGTCGGTCACCAAACTAATCCCACTGTCCCACTATCCCCACAGCCCGGTATCAATCCCCAAATTAATCCCACTGTCCCACTCTCCGCACAGCCCCGTATCAATCCGCAAACTAATCCCATTGTCCCAATCTCTCCCCAGAGCCCTGTATCAATCCCCAAACTAATACCACTGTCCCACTCTCCCCACAGCCCCATATCAATCCCCAAACTAATCCATTGTCCTACTCTCTCCGGACAGCCCTGTATCAGTCCCCAAACTAATACCACTGTCCCACTCTCCCCACAGCCCCATATCAATCCCCAAACTAATCCATTGTCCTACTCTCTCCCGACAGCCCTGTATCAGTCCCCAAACTAATCCCACTGTCCCACTCTCCCCACACACCTGTATCAATCCCCAAACTAATCCCACTGTCCTACTCTCCTCACAGCCCTGTATCAGGACCCAGACTAATCCCACTGTCCCACTCTCTCCCCACAGACCTGTATCAGTCCTCAAACTAATCCCACTATCCTACTCTCTCCACAGCCCTGTAACAGTCCTCAAACTGATACCACTGGCCCACTCTCCGCACCGCCCTGTCTCAGTCCCCAGACTAATCCCACTGTCCAAACACTCTCCAAAGCCCTGTATCAATCGCCAAACAAATCCCACTGTCCCCCTCTCCCACCAGCCCCGTATCAAGCCCCAAACTAATCCCACTGTCCCTCTCTCCCCACAGCCCTGTATCAGTCCCCAGACTAATCCCACTGTCCCATTCTCCCCAGAGACCTGTGTCGGTCACCAAACTAATCTCACTGTCCCACTCTCCCCACAGCCCTGTATAAATCCCCAAACTGTTCCCAATGTCCCACTCTCCCCACAGCCCTGTATCCATCCTCAAACTAATCCCAATGTCCTACTCTCCTCACAGCACTGTATCAATACCCAAACTAATCCCACTGTCCTACTCTCTCCACAGCCCTGTATCAGTCCCCAAACTAATGCCACTGTCCCACACTCTCCCACAGCCCTGTATCAGTCTCCAGACTAATCCCACTGTCCCACTCTCTCCACAGCCCTGTATCAGTCCCCAAACTAATCCCACTGTCCCACTCTCCCCACAGCCCTGTATCCATCCCTAAACTTATCCCAATGTCCTACTCTCCTCACATCCATGTATCAATCCCCAAACTAATCCCACTGTCCCACTCTCCCCACAGCTCTGTATCAATCCCCAAACTAATCCCACTGTCCCATTCTCCTCACAGCCCTGTATCTGTCCCCAGACTAATACCACTGTCCCACTCTCTCCACAGAGCCCTGTATCAATCCCCAAACTAATCCCACAGTCCCACTCTCCCCACAGCACTGCATCAGTCACCAAACTAATCCCAATGTCCCATTCTCTCCCCACAGCCCTGTATCAATCCTCGAACTAATCCCACTGTCCCACTCTCCCCACAGTCCTGTATCAGTCACCAAACTAATCCCACTATCCCACTCTCTCCGCACAGCCCTGTATCAATCCCCAAACTAATCCCACTGTCCCACTCTCTCCCCACAGCCCGGCATCAATCCCCAAACTAATCCCACTGTCCCACTCTCCTCACAGCCCTGTATCAGTACCCAGACTAATCCCACTGTCCTACTCTCCTCACAGCCCTGTATCAGTACCCAAACTAATCCCACTGTCCTACTCTCTCCACAGCCCTGTATCAGTCCTCAAACTGATCCCACTGGCCCACTCTCCCCACAGCCCTGTCTCAGTCCCCAGACTAATCCCACTGTCCCAGACTCTCCAAAGCCCTTTATCAATCCCCAAACTAATCCCACTGTCCCACTCTCCCCACAGCCATGTATCAGTCCCCAAATTAATCCCACTGACCCACTCTCCCCACAGCCCTGTATCAGTCCCCAAACTAATCCCACTGTCCCACTCTCCCCACTGCCCTGTATCCATCCCTAAACTTATCCCAATGTCCTACTCTCCTCACAGCCATGTATCAATCCCCAAACTAATCCCACTGTCCCACTCTCCCCACAGCTCTGTATCAATCCCCAAACTAATCCCACTGTCCCATTCTCCTCACAGCCCTGTATCTGTCCCCAGACTAATACCACTGTCCCACTCTCTCCACAGAGCCCTGTATCAATCCCCAAACTAATCCCACAGTCCCACTCTCCCCACAGCACTGCATCAGTCACCAAACTAATCCCAATGTCCCATTCTCTCCCCACAGCCCTGTATCAATCCTCGAACTAATCCCACTGTCCCACACTCCCCACAGTCCTGTATCAGTCACCAAACTAATCCCACTATCCCACTCTCTCCGCACAGCCCTGTATCAATCCCCAAACTAATCCCACTGTCCCACTCTCTCCCCACAGCCCGGCATCAATCCCTAAACTAATCCTACTGTCCCACTCTCTCCCTTCAGCCCTGTATCAGTCACCAAACTAATCCCAACGTCCTACTCTCCCCACAGCACTGTATCAATCCCCAAACTAATCCCACTGTCCCACTCTCCTCACAGCCCTGTATCAGTACCCATACTAATCCCACTGTCCTACTCTCCTCACAGCCCTGTATCAGTACCCAAACTAATCCCACTGTCCTACTCTCTCCACAGCCCTGTATCAGTCCTCAAACTGATCCCACTGGCCCACTCTCACCACAGCCCTGTATCAATCCCCAAACTAATCCCACTGTCCCCCTCTCCCCACAGCCCTGTATAAATCCCCAAACTGTTCCCACTGTCCCACTCTCCGCACAGCCCTGTATCCATCCCCAAACTAATCCCACTGTCCCACTCTCCCCACAGCCCTGTATCAGTCCCCAAACTAATCCAATTGTCCTAATCTCTCCCCTCAGCCCTGTATCAGTCCCCAAACTAATCCCACTGTCCCACTCTCCCGACAGCCCAGTCTCAGTCCCCAGACTAATCCAACTGTCCCACAATGTCCAAAGCCCTGTATCAATCCCCAAACTAATCCCACTGTCCCCCTTTCCCAACAGCCCCGTATCAATCCCCAAACTAATCCCACTGTCCCACTCTCCCCACAGCCCTTTATCAGTCCCCAAACAAATCCCATTGTCCCACTCTCCCCACAGCCCCGTAACAATCCCAAAACTAATCCCATTGCCCTACTCACCCCACAGCCCTGTATCAGACCCCAGACTAATCCCACTGTCCCACACTCTCCAAAGCCCTGTATCAATCCCCAATCTAATCCCACTGTCCCACTCTCTCCACAGCCCTGCATCTGTCCCCAGACTAATCCCACTGTCCCATTCTCCCCACAGACCTGTGTCAGTCCCCAAACTAATCCCACTGTCCCACTCTCTCCGCACAGCCCGGTATCAATCCCCAAATTAATCCCACTGTCCCACTCTCTGCACAGCCCCGTATCAATCCCCAAACTAATCCCACTGTCCGACTCTCCTCACAGCCCTGTATCAGTACCCAGACTAATCCCACTGTCCTACTCTCTCCACAGCCCTGTCTCAGTCCCCAGACTAATCCCACTGTCCCACACTCTCCAAAGCCCTGTATCAATCCCCAAACTAATCCCACTGTACCCCTCTCCCCACAGCCCTGTATCAGTCCCCAGACTAATCCCACTGTCCCACACTCTCCAAAGCCCTGTATCAATCCCCAATCTAATCCCACTGTCCCACTCTCCCCACAGCCCTGCATCAGTCCCCAGACTAATCCCACTGTCCCATTCTCCCCACAGACCTGTGTCGGTCACCAAACTAATCCCACTGTCCCACTATCCCCACAGCCCGGTATCAATCCCCAAATTAATCCCACTGTCCCACTCTCCGCACAGCCCCGTATCAATCCCCAAACTAATCCCATTGTCCCAATCTCTCCCCAGAGCCCTGTATCAATCCCCAAACTAATACCACTGTCCCACTCTCCCCACAGCCCCATATCAATCCCCAAACTAATCCATTGTCCTACTCTCTCCCGACAGCCCTGTATCAGTCCCCAAACTAATCCCACTGTCCCACTCTCCCCACACACCTGTATCAATCCCCAAACTAATCCCACTGTCGTCCTCTCCCCACAGCCCTGTATCAAGCCCCAAACTATTCCCACTGTCCCTCTCTCCCCACAGCCCCGTATCAGGCCCCAGACTAATCCCACTGTCCCATTCTCCCCAGAGACCTGTGTCGGTCACCAAACTAATCTCACTGTCCCACTCTCCCCACAGCCCTGTATAAATCCCCAAACTGTTCCCACTGTCCCACTCTCCCCACAGCCCTGTATCCATCCTCAAACTAATCCCAATGTCCTACTCTCCTCACAGCCCTGTCACAGTCCCCAGACTAGTCCCACAGTCCCACACTCTCCAAACCCCTGTATCAATCCCCAAACTAATCCCACTGTACCCCTCTCCCCACAGCCCTGTATCAGTCCCCAGACTAATCCCACTGTCCCACACTCTCCAAAGACCTGTATCAATCCCCAATCTAATCCCACTGTCCCACTCTCCCCACAGCCCTGTATCAGTCCCCAAACGAATCCCACTGTCCCACTCTCCCCACAGCCCTGTATCCATCCCCAAACTAATCCCAATTTCCTAACCTCCTCACAGCCCAGTATCAATCCCTAAACTAATCCCACTGTCCCACTCACCCCACAGCCCTGTATCAATCCCCAAACTAATCCCACTGTCCCATTCCCCTCACAGCCCTGTATCTGTCCCCAGACTAATACCACTGTCCCACTCTCTCCCCAGAGCCCTGTATCAATCCCGAACTAATCCCACTGTCCCACTCTCCCCACAGTCCTGTATCAGTCACCAAACTAATCCCACTATCCCACTCTCTCCGCACAGCCCTGTATCAATCCCCAAACTAATCCCACTGTCCCACTCTCTCCGCACAGCCCTGTATCAATCCCCAAACTAATCCTACTGTCCCACTCTCTCCCCACTGCCCTGTATCAGTCACCAATCTAATCCCACCGTCCTACTCTCCCCACAGCACTGTATCAATCCCCAAACTAATCCCACTGTCCCACTCTCCTCACAGCCCTGTATCAGTCCTCAAACTGATCCCACTGGCCCACTCTCCCCACAGCCCTGTCTCAGTCCCCAGACTAATCCCACTGTCCCAGACTCTCCAAAGCCCTTTATCAATCCCCAAACTAATCCCACTGTCCCACTCTCCCCACAGCCATGTATCACTCCCCAAATTATTCCCACTGACCCACTCTCCCCACAGCCCTGTATCAGTCCCCAAACTAATCCCACTGTCCCACTCTCCCCACAGCCCTGTATCCATCCCTAAACTTATCCCAATGTCCTACTCTCCTCACAGCCATGTATCAATCCCCAAACTAATCCCACTGTCCCACTCTCCCCACAGTCCTGTATCAGTCACCAAACTAATCCCACTATCCCACTCTCTCCGCACAGCCCTGTATCAATCCCCAAACTAATCCCACTGTCCCACTCTCTCCCCACAGCCCGGCATCAATCCCTAAACTAATCCTACTGTCCCACTCTCTCCTCACAGCCCTGTATCAATCCCCAAACTAATCCCACTGTCCCCCTCTCCCCACAGCCCTGTATAAATCCCCAAACTGTTCCCACTGTCCCACTCTCCCCACAGCCCTGTATCCATCCTCAAACTAATCCCAATGTCCTACTCTCCTCACAGCCCTGACTCAGTCCCCAGACTAGTCCCACAGTCCCACACTCTCCAAACCCCTGTATCAATCCCCAAACTAATCCCACTGTACCCCTCTCCCCACAGCCCTGTATCAGTCCCCAGACTAATCCCACTGTCCCACACTCTCCAAAGCCCTGTATCAATCCCCAATCTAATCCCACTGTCCCACTCTCCCCACAGCCCTGCATCAGTCACCAAACTAATCCCACTGTCCCACTATCCCCACAGCCCGGTATCAATCCCCAAATTAATCCCACTGTCCCACTCTCCGCACAGCCCCGTATCAATCCCCAAACTAATCCCATTGTCCCAATTTCTCCCCAGAGCCCTGTATCAATCCCCAAACTAATACCACTGTCCCACTCTCCCCACAGCCCCATATCAATCCCCAAACTAATCCATTGTCCTACTCTCTCCCGACAGCCCTGTATCAGTCCCCAAACTAATCCCACTGTCCCACTCTCCCCACACACCTGTATCAATCCCCAAACTAATCCCACTGTCCTCCTCTCCCCACAGCCCTGTATCAAGCCCCAAACTATTCCCACTGTCCCTCTCTCCCCACAGCCCTGTATCAGTCCCCAGACTAATCCCACTGTCCCATTCTCCCCAGAGACCTGTGTCGGTCACCAAACTAATCTCACTGTCCCACTCTCCCCACAGCCCTGTATAAATCCCCAAACTGTTCCCACTGTCCCACTCTCCCCACAGCCCTGTATCCATCCTCAAACTAATCCCAATGTCCTACTCTCCTCACAGCCCTGTCACAGTCCCCAGACTAGTCCCACAGTCCCACACTCTCCAAACCCCTGTATCAATCCCCAAACTAATCCCACTGTACCCCTCTCCCCACAGCCCTGTATCAGTCCCCAGACTAATCCCACTGTCCCACACTCTCCAAAGCCCTGTATCAATCCCCAATCTAATCCCACTGTCCCACTCTCCCCACAGCCCTGTATCAGTCCCCAAACGAATCCCACTGTCCCACTCTCCCCACAGCCCTGTATCCATCCCCAAACTAATCCCAATTTCCTAACCTCCTCACAGCCCAGTATCAATCCCCAAACTAATCCCACTGTCCCACTCACCCCACAGCCCTGTATCAATCCCCAAACTAATCCCACTGTCCCATTCCCCTCACAGCCCTGTATCTGTCCCCAGACTAATACCACTGTCCCACTCTCTCCCCAGAGCCCTGTATCAATCCCGAACTAATCCCACTGTCCCACTCTCCCCACAGTCCTGTATCAGTCACCAAACTAATCCCACTATCCCACTCTCTCCGCACAGCCCTGTATCAATCCCCAAACTAATCCCACTGTCCCACTCTCTCCGCACAGCCCTGTATCAATCCCCAAACTAATCCTACTGTCCCACTTTCTCCCCACTGCCCTGTATCAGTCACCAATCTAATCCCACCGTCCTACTCTCCCCACAGCACTGTATCAATCCCCAAACTAATCCCACTGTCCCACTCTCCTCACAGCCCTGTATCAGTCCTCAAACTGATCCCACTGGCCCACTCTCCCCACAGCCCTGTCTCAGTCCCCAGACTAATCCCACTGTCCCAGGCTCTCCAAAGCCCTGTATCAATCCCCAAACTAATCCCACTGTCCCACTCTCCCCACAGCCATGTATCAGTCCCCAAATTAATCCCACTGACCCACTCTCCCCACAGCCCTGTATCAGTCCCCAAACTAATCCCACTGTCCCACTCTCCCCACAGCCCTGTATCCATCCCTAAACTTATCCCAATGTCCTACTCTCCTCACAGCCATGTATCAATCCCCAAACTAATCCCACTGTCCCACTCTCCCCACAGCTCTGTATCAATCCCCAAACTAATCCCACTGTCCCACTCTCTCCCCACAGCCCGGCATCAATCCCTAAACTAATCCTACTGTCCCACTCTCTCCCCACAGCCCTGTATCAGTCACCAAACTAATCCCAACGTCCTACTCTCCCCACAGCACTGTATCAATCCCCAAACTAATCCCACTGTCCCACTCTCCTCACAGCCCTGTATCAGTACCCATACTAATCCCACTGTCCTACTCTCCTCACAGCCCTGTATCAGTACCCAAACTAATCCCACTGTCCTACTCTCTCCACAGCCCTGTATCAGTCCTCAAACTGATCCCACTGGCCCACTCTCACCACAGCCCTGTATCAATCCCCAAACTAATCCCACTGTCCCCCTCTCCCCACAGCCCTGTATAAATCCCCAAACTGTTCCCACTGTCCCACTCTCCGCACAGCCCTGTATCCATCCCCAAACTAATCCCACTGTCCCACTGTCCCCACAGCCCTGTCTCAGTCCCCAGACTAATCCCACTGTCCCACTCTCCCCACAGCCCTGTATCAGTCCCCAAACTAATCCCACTGTCCCACTCTCCCCACAGCCCTGTCTCAGTCCCCAGACTAATCCCACTGTCCCACACTCTCCAAAGCCCTGTATCAATCCCCAAACTAATCCCACTGTCCCCCTTTCCCAACAGCCCCGTATCAATCCCCAAACTAATCCCACTGTACCACTCTCCCCACAGCCCTTTATCAGTCCCCAAACAAATCCCATTGTCCCACTCTCCCCACAGCCCCGTAACAATCCCAAAACTAATCCCATTGCCCTACTCACCCCACAGCCCTGTATCAGTCCCCAGACTAATCCCACTGTCCCACACTCTCCAAAGCCCTGTATCAATCCCCAATCTAATCCCACTGTCCCACTCTATCCACAGCCCTGCATCTGTCCCCAGACTAATCCCACTGTCCCATTCTCCCCACAGAACTGTGTCAGTCCCCAAACTAATCCCACTGTCCCACTCTCTCCGCACAGCCCGGTATCAATCCCCAAATTAATCCCACTGTCCCACTCTCCGCACAGCCCCGTATCAATCCCCAAACTAATCCCACTGTCCGACTCTCCTCACAGCCCTGTATCAGTACCCAGACTAATCCCACTGTCCTACTCTCTCCACAGCCCTGTCTCAGTCCCCAGACTAATCCCACTGTCCCACACTCTCCAAAGCCCTGTATCAATCCCCAAACTAATCCCACTGTCCTCCTCTCCCCACAGCCCCGTATCAAGCTCCAAACTATTCCCACTGTCCCTCTCTCCCCACAGCCCTGTATCAGTCCCCAGACTAATCCCACTGTCCCATTCTCCCCAGAGACCTGTGTCGGTCACCAAACTAATCTCACTGTCCCACTCTCCCCACAGCCCTGTATAAATCCCCAAACTGTTCCCACTGTCCCACTCTCCCCACAGCCCTGTATCCATCCTCAAACTAATCCCAATGTCCTACTCTCCTCACAGCCCTGTCTCAGTCCCCAGACTAGTCCCACAGTCCCACACTCTCCAAACCCCTGTATCAATCCCCAAACTAATCCCACTGTACCCCTCTCCCCACAGCCCTGTATCAGTCCCCAGACTAATCCCACTGTCCCACACTCCCCAAAGCCCTGTATCAATCCCCAATCTAATCCCACTGTCCCACTCTCCCCACAGCCCTGCATCAGTCCCCAGACTAATCCCACTGTCCCATTCTCCCCACAGACCTGTGTCGGTCACCAAACTAATCCCACTGTCCCACTATCCCCACAGCCCGGTATCAATCCCCAAATTAATCCCACTGTCCCACTCTCCGCACAGCCCCGTATCAATCCCCAAACTAATCCCATTGTCCCAATCTCTCCCCAGAGCCCTGTATCAATCCCCAAACTAATCCCACTGTCCCACTCTCCCCACAGACCTGTATCAGTCCTCAAACTAATCCCACTGTCCTACTCTCTCCACAGCCCTGTAACAGTCCTCAAACTGATACCACTGGCCCACTCTCCGCACCGCCCTGTCTCAGACCCCAGACAAATCCCACTGTCCAAACACTCTCCAAAGCCCTGTATCAATCGCCAAACAAATCCCACTGTCCCCCTCTCCCACCAGCCCCGTATCAAGCCCCAAACTAATCCCACTGTCCCTCTCTCCCCACAGCCCTGTATCAGTCCCCAGACTAATCCCACTGTCCCATTCTCCCCAGAGACCTGTGTCGGTCACCAAACTAATCTCACTGTCCCACACTCCCCACAGCCCTGTATAAATCCCCAAACTGTTCCCAATGTCCCACTCTCCCCACAGCCCTGTATCCATCCTCAAACTAATCCCAATGTCCTACTCTCCTCACAGCACTGTATCAATACCCAAACTAATCCCACTGTCCTACTCTCTCCACAGCCCTGTATCAGTCCCCAAACTAATGCCACTGTCCCACACTCTCCCACAGCCCTGTATCAGTCTCCAGACTAATCCCACTGTCCCACTCTCTCCACAGCCCTGTATCAGTCCCCAAACTAATCCCACTGTCCCACTCTCCCCACAGCCCTGTATCCATCCCTAAACTTATCCCAATGTCCTACTCTCCTCACAGCCATGTATCAATCCCCAAACTAATCCCACTGTCCCACTCTCCCCACAGCTCTGTATCAATCCCCAAACTAATCCCACTGTCCCATTCTCCTCACAGCCCTGTATCTGTCCCCAGACTAATACCACTGTCCCACTCTCTCCACAGAGCCCTGTATCAATCCCCAAACTAATCCCACAGTCCCACTCTCCCCACAGCACTGCATCAGTCACCAAACTAATCCCAATGTCCCATTCTCTCCCCACAGCCCTGTATCAATCCTCGAACTAATCCCACTGTCCCACTCTCCCCACAGTCCTGTATCAGTCACCAAACTAATCCCACTATCCCACTCTCTCCGCACAGCCCTGTATCAATCCCCAAACTAATCCCACTGTCCCACTCTCTCCCCACAGCCCGGCATCAATCCCCAAACTAATCCCACTGTCCCACTCTCCCCACAGTCCTGTATCAGTCACCAAACTAATCCCAACGTCCTACTCTCCCCACAGCACTGTATCAATCCCCAAACTAATCCCACTGTCCCACTCTCCTCACAGCCCTGTATCAGTACCCAGACTAATCCCACTGTCCTACTCTCCTCACAGCCCTGTATCAGTACCCAAACTAATCCCACTGTCCTACTCTCTCCACAGCCCTGTATCAGTCCTCAAACTGATCCCACTGGCCCACTCTCCCCACAGCCCTGTCTCAGTCCCCAGACTAATCCCACTGTCCCAGACTCTCCAAAGCCCTGTATCAATCCCCAAACTAATCCCACTGTCCCACTCTCCCCACAGCCATGTATCAGTCCCCAAATTAATCCCACTGACCCACTCTCCCCACAGCCCTGTATCAGTCCCCAAACTAATCCCACTGTCCCACTCTCCCCACAGCCCTGTATCCATCCCTAAACTTATCCCAATGTCCTACTCTCCTCACAGCCATGTATCAATCCCCAAACTAATCCCACTGTCCCACTCTCCCCACAGCTCTGTATCAATCCCCAAACTAATCCCACTGTCCCATTCTCCTCACAGCCCTGTATCTGTCCCCAGACTAATACCACTGTCCCACTCTCTCCACAGAGCCCTGTATCAATCCCCAAACTAATCCCACAGTCCCACTCTCCCCACAGCACTGCATCAGTCACCAAACTAATCCCAATGTCCCATTCTCTCCCCACAGCCCTGTATCAATCCTCGAACTAATCCCACTGTCCCACTCTCCCCACAGTCCTGTATCAGTCACCAAACTAATCCCACTATCCCACTCTCTCCGCACAGCCCTGTATCAATCCCCAAACTAATCCCACTGTCCCACTCTCTCCCCACAGCCCGGCATCAATCCCTAAACTAATCCTACTGTCCCACTCTCTCCCCACAGCCCTGTATCAGTCACCAAACTAATCCCAACGTCCTACTCTCCCCACAGCACTGTATCAATCCCCAAACTAATCCCACTGTCCCACTCTCCTCACAGCCCTGTATCAGTACCCATACTAATCCCACTGTCCTACTCTCCTCACAGCCCTGTATCAGTACCCAAACTAATCCCACTGTCCTACTCTCTCAACAGCCCTGTATCAGTCCTCAAACTGATCCCACTGGCCCACTCTCACCACAGCCCTGTATCAATCCCCAAACTAATCCCACTGTCCCCCTCTCCCCACAGCCCTGTATAAATCCCCAAACTGTTCCCACTGTCCCACTCTCCGCACAGCCCTGTATCCATCCCCAAACTAATCCCACTGTCCCACTCTCCCCACAGCCCTGTATGAGTCCCCAAACTAATCCAATTGTCCTAATCTCTCCCCTCAGCCCTGTATCAGTCCCCAAACTAATCCCACTGTCCCACTCTCCCGACAGCCCTGTCTCAGTCCCCAGACTAATCCCACTGTCCCACAATGTCCAAAGCCCTGTATCAATCCCCAAACTAATCCCACTGTCCCCTTTTCCCAACAGCCCCGTATCAATCCCCAAACTAATCCCACTGTCCCACTCTCCCCACAGCCCTTTATCAGTCCCCAAACAAATCCCATTGTCCCACTCTCCCCACAGCCCCGTAACAATCCCAAAACTAATCCCATTGCCCTACTCACCCCACAGCCCTGTATCAGACCCCAGACTAATCCCACTGTCCCACACTCTCCAAAGCCCTGTATCAATCCCCAATCTAATCCCAGTGTCCCACTCTCTCCACAGCCCTGCATCTGTCCCCAGACTAATCCCACTGTCCCATTCTCCCCACAGACCTGTATCAGTCCCCAAACTAATCCCACTGTCCCACTCTCTCCGCACAGCCCGGTATCAATCCCCAAATTAATCCCACTGTCCCACTCTCCGCACAGCCCCGTATCAATCCCCAAACTAATCCCACTGTACCACTCTCCCCACAGCCCTTTATCAGTCCCCAAACAAATCCCATTGTCCCACTCTCCCCACAGCCCCGTAACAATCCCAAAACTAATCCCATTGCCCTACTCACCCCACAGCCCTGTATCAGTCCCCAGACTAATCCCACTGTCCCACACTCTCCAAAGCCCTGTATCAATCCCCAATCTAATCCCACTGTCCCACTCTATCCACAGCCCTGCATCTGTCCCCAGACTAATCCCACTGTCCCATTCTCCCCACAGAACTGTGTCAGTCCCCAAACTAATCCCACTGTCCCACTCTCTCCGCACAGCCCGGTATCAATCCCCAAATTAATCCCACTGTCCCACTCTCCGCACAGCCCCGTATCAATCCCCAAACTAATCCCACTGTCCGACTCTCCTCACAGCCCTGTATCAGTACCCAGACTAATCCCACTGTCCTACTCTCTCCACAGCCCTGTCTCAGTCCCCAGACTAATCCCACTGTCCCACACTCTCCAAAGCCCTGTATCAATCCCCAAACTAATCCCACTGTCCTCCTCTCCCCACAGCCCCGTATCAAGCCCCAAACTATTCCCACTGTCCCTCTCTCCCCACAGCCCTGTATCAGTCCCCAGACTAATCCCACTGTCCCATTCTCCCCAGAGACCTGTGTCGGTCACCAAACTAATCTCACTGTCCCACTCTCCCCACAGCCCTGTATAAATCCCCAAACTGTTCCCACTGTCCCACTCTCCCCACAGCCCTGTATCCATCCTCAAACTAATCCCAATGTCCTACTCTCCTCACAGCCCTGTCTCAGTCCCCAGACTAGTCCCACAGTCCCACACTCTCCAAACCCCTGTATCAATCCCCAAACTAATCCCACTGTACCCCTCTCCCCACAGCCCTGTATCAGTCCCCAGACTAATCCCACTGTCCCACACTCTCCAAAGCCCTGTATCAATCCCCAATCTAATCCCACTGTCCCACTCTCCCCACAGCCCTGCATCAGTCCCCAGACTAATCCCACTGTCCCATTCTCCCCACAGACCTGTGTCGGTCACCAAACTAATCCCACTGTCCCACTATCCCCACAGCCCGGTATCAATCCCCAAATTAATCCCACTGTCCCACTCTCCGCACAGCCCCGTATCAATCCCCAAACTAATCCCATTGTCCCAATCTCTCCCCAGAGCCCTGTATCAATCCCCAAACTAATCCCACTGTCCCACTCTCCCCACAGACCTGTATCAGTCCTCAAACTAATCCCACTGTCCTACTCTCTCCACAGCCCTGTAACAGTCCTCAAACTGATACCACTGGCCCACTCTCCGCACCGCCCTGTCTCAGACCCCAGACAAATCCCACTGTCCAAACACTCTCCAAAGCCCTGTATCAATCGCCAAACAAATCCCACTGTCCCCCTCTCCCACCAGCCCCGTATCAAGCCCCAAACTAATCCCACTGTCCCTCTCTCCCCACAGCCCTGTATCAGTCCCCAGACTAATCCCACTGTCCCATTCTCCCCAGAGACCTGTGTCGGTCACCAAACTAATCTCACTGTCCCACACTCCCCACAGCCCTGTATAAATCCCCAAACTGTTCCCAATGTCCCACTCTCCCCACAGCCCTGTATCCATCCTCAAACTAATCCCAATGTCCTACTCTCCTCACAGCACTGTATCAATACCCAAACTAATCCCACTGTCCTACTCTCTCCACAGCCCTGTATCAGTCCCCAAACTAATGCCACTGTCCCACACTCTCCCACAGCCCTGTATCAGTCTCCAGACTAATCCCACTGTCCCACTCTCTCCACAGCCCTGTATCAGTCCCCAAACTAATCCCACTGTCCCACTCTCCCCACAGCCCTGTATCCATCCCTAAACTTATCCCAATGTCCTACTCTCCTCACAGCCATTTATCAATCCCCAAACTAATCCCACTGTCCCACTCTCCCCACAGCTCTGTATCAATCCCCAAACTAATCCCACTGTCCCATTCTCCTCACAGCCCTGTATCTGTCCCCAGTCTAATACCACTGTCCCACTCTCTCCACAGAGCCCTGTATCAATCCCCAAACTAATCCCACAGTCCCACTCTCCCCACAGCACTGCATCAGTCACCAAACTAATCCCAATGTCCCATTCTCTCCCCACAGCCCTGTATCAATCCTCGAACTAATCCCACTGTCCCACTCTCCCCACAGTCCTGTATCAGTCACCAAACTAATCCCACTATCCCACTCTCTCCGCACAGCCCTGTATCAATCCCCAAACTAATCCCACTGTCCCACTCTCTCCCCACAGCCCGGCATCAATCCCCAAACTAATCCCACTGTCCCACTCTCCCCACAGTCCTGTATCAGTCACCAAACTAATCCCAACGTCCTACTCTCCCCACAGCACTGTATCAATCCCCAAACTAATCCCACTGTCCCACTCTCCTCACAGCCCTGTATCAGTACCCAGACTAATCCCACTGTCCTACTCTCCTCACAGCCCTGTATCAGTACCCAAACTAATCCCACTGTCCTACTCTCTCCACAGCCCTGTATCAGTCCTCAAACTGATCCCACTGGCCCACTCTCCCCACAGCCCTGTCTCAGTCCCCAGACTAATCCCACTGTCCCAGACTCTCCAAAGCCCTGTATCAATCCCCAAACTAATCCCACTGTCCCACTCTCCCCACAGCCATGTATCAGTCCCCAAATTAATCCCACTGACCCACTCTCCCCACAGCCCTGTATCAGTCCCCAAACTAATCCCACTGTCCCACTCTCCCCACAGCCCTGTATCCATCCCTAAACTTATCCCAATGTCCTACTCTCCTCACAGCCATGTATCAATCCCCAAACTAATCCCACAGTCCCACTCTCCCCACAGCTCTGTATCAATCCCCAAACTAATCCCACTGTCCCATTCTCCTCACAGCCCTGTATCTGTCCCCAGACTAATACCACTGTCCCACTCTCTCCACAGAGCCCTGTATCAATCCCCAAACTAATCCCACAGTCCCACTCTCCCCACAGCACTGCATCAGTCACCAAACTAATCCCAATGTCCCATTCTCTCCCCACAGCCCTGTATCAATCCTCGAACTAATCCCACTGTCCCACTCTCCCCACAGTCCTGTATCAGTCACCAAACTAATCCCACTATCCCACTCTCTCCGCACAGCCCTGTATCAATCCCCAAACTAATCCCACTGTCCCACTCTCTCCCCACAGCCCGGCATCAATCCCTAAACTAATCCTACTGTCCCACTCTCTCCCCACAGCCCTGTATCAGTCACCAAACTAATCCCAACGTCCTACTCTCCCCACAGCACTGTATCAATCCCCAAACTAATCCCACTGTCCCACTCTCCTCACAGCCCTGTATCAGTACCCATACTAATCCCACTGTCCTACTCTCCTCACAGCCCTGTATCAGTACCCAAACTAATCCCACTGTCCTACTCTCTCAACAGCCCTGTATCAGTCCTCAAACTGATCCCACTGGCCCACTCTCACCACAGCCCTGTATCAATCCCCAAACTAATCCCACTGTCCCCCTCTCCCCACAGCCCTGTATAAATCCCCAAACTGTTCCCACTGTCCCACTCTCCGCACAGCCCTGTATCCATCCCCAAACTAATCCCACTGTCCCACTCTCCCCACAGCCCTGTATGAGTCCCCAAACTAATCCAATTGTCCTAATCTCTCCCCTCAGCCCTGTATCAGTCCCCAAACTAATCCCACTGTCCCACTCTCCCGACAGCCCTGTCTCAGTCCCCAGACTAATCCCACTGTCCCACAATGTCCAAAGCCCTGTATCAATCCCCAAACTAATCCCACTGTCCCCTTTTCCCAACAGCCCCGTATCAATCCCCAAACTAATCCCACTGTCCCACTCTCCCCACAGCCCTTTATCAGTCCCCAAACAAATCCCATTGTCCCACTCTCCCCACAGCCCCGTAACAATCCCAAAACTAATCCCATTGCCCTACTCACCCCACAGCCCTGTTTCAGACCCCAGACTAATCCCACTGTCCCACACTCTCCAAAGCCCTGTATCAATCCCCAATCTAATCCCAGTGTCCCACTCTCTCCACAGCCCTGCATCTGTCCCCAGACTAATCCCACTGTCCCATTCTCCCCACAGACCTGTGTCAGTCCCCAAACTAATCCCACTGTCCCACTCTCTCCGCACAGCCCGGTATCAATCCCCAAATTAATCCCACTGTCCCACTCTCCGCACAGCCCCGTATCAATCCCCAAACTAATCCCACTGTCCGACTCTCCTCACAGCCCTGTATCAGTACCCAGACTAATCCCACTGTCCTACTCTCTCCACAGCCCTGTCTCAGTCCCGAGACTAATCCCACTGTCCCACACTCTCCAAAGCCCTGTATCAATCCCCAAACTAATCCCACTGTCCTCCTCTCCCCACAGCCCCGTATCAAGCCCCAAACTATTCCCACTGTCCCTCTCTCCCCACAGCCCTGTATCAGTCCCCAGACTAAACCCACTGTCCTCCTCTCCCCACAGCCCTGTATAAATCCCCAGACTGTTCCCACTGTCCCACTCTCCCCACAGCCCTGTATCCATCCTCAAACTAATCCCAATGTCCTACTCTCCTCACAGCCCTGTCTCAGTCCCCAGACTAGTCCCACAGTCCCACACTCTCCAAACCCCTGTATCAATCCCCAAACTAATCCCACTGTACCCCTCTCCCCACAGCCCTGTATCAGTCCCCAGACTAATCCCACTGTCCCACACTCTCCAAAGCCCTGTATCAATCCCCAATCTAATCCCACTGTCCCACTCTCCCCACAGCCCTGCATCAGTCCCCAGACTAATCCCACTGTCCCATTCTCCCCACAGACCTGTGTCGGTCACCAAACTAATCCCACTGTCCCACTATCCCCACAGCCCGGTATCAATCCCCAAATTAATCCCACTGTCCCACTCTCCGCACAGCCCCGTATCAATCCCCAAACTAATCCCATTGTCCCAATCTCTCCCCAGAGCCCTGTATCAATCCCCAAACTAATACCACTGTCCCACTCTCCCCACAGCCCCATATCAATCCCCAAACTAATCCATTGTCCTACTCTCTCCCGACAGCCCTGTATCAGTCCCCAAACTAATCCCACTGTCCCACTCTCCCCACACACCTGTATCAATCCCCAAACTAATCCCACTGTCCTCCTCTCCCCACAGCCCTGTATCAAGCCCCAAACTATTCCCACTGTCCCTCTCTCCCCACAGCCCTGTATCAGTCCCCAGACTAATCCCACTGTCCCATTCTCCCCAGAGACCTGTGTCGGTCACCAAACTAATCTCACTGTCCCAATCTCCCCACAGCCCTGTATAAGTCCCCAAACTGTTCCCACTGTCCCACTCTCCCCACAGCCCTGTATCCATCCTCAAACTAATCCCAATGTCCTACTCTCCTCACAGCCCTGTCTCAGTCCCCAGACTAGTCCCACAGTCCCACACTCTCCAAACCCCTGTATCAATCCCCAAACTAATCCCACTGTACCCCTCTCCCCACAGCCCTGTATCAGTCCCCAGACTAATCCCACTGTCCCACACTCTCCAAAGCCCTGTATCAATCCCCAATCTAATCCCACTGTCCCACTCTCCCCACAGCCCTGCATCAGTCCCCAGACTAATCCCACTGTCCCACTCTCCCCACAGCCCTGTATCCATCCTCAAACTAATCCCAATGTCCTACTCTCCTCACAGCCCTGTCTCAGTCCCCAGACTAGTCCCACAGTCCCACACTCTCCAAACCCCTGTATCAATCCCCAAACTAATCCCACTGTACCCCTCTCCCCACAGCCCTGTATCAGTCCCCAGACTAATCCCACTGTCCCACACTCTCCAAAGCCCTGTATCAATCCCCAATCTAATCCCACTGTCCCACTCTCCCCACAGCCCTGCATCAGTCCCCAGACTAATCCCACTGTCCCATTCTCCCCACAGACCTGTGTCGGTCACCAAACTAATCCCACTGTCCCACTATCCCCACAGCCCGGTATCAATCCCCAAATTAATCCCACTGTCCCACTCTCCGCACAGCCCCGTATCAATCCCCAAACTAATCCCATTGTCCCAATCTCTCCCCAGAGCCCTGTATCAATCCCCAAACTAATACCACTGTCCCACTCTCCCCACAGCCCCATATCAATCCCCAAACTAATCCATTGTCCTACTCTCTCCCGACAGCCCTGTATCAGTCCCCAAACTAATCCCACTGTCCCACTCTCCCCACACACCTGTATCAATCCCCAAACTAATCCCACTGTCCTCCTCTCCCCACAGCCCTGTATCAAGCCCCAAACTATTCCCACTGTCCCTCTCTCCCCACAGCCCTGTATCAGTCCCCAGACTAATCCCACTGTCCCATTCTCCCCAGAGACCTGTGTCGGTCACCAAACTAATCTCACTGTCCCAATCTCCCCACAGCCCTGTATAAGTCCCCAAACTGTTCCCACTGTCCCACTCTCCCCACAGCCCTGTATCCATCCTCAAACTAATCCCAATGTCCTACTCTCCTCACAGCCCTGTCTCAGTCCCCAGACTAGTCCCACAGTCCCACACTCTCCAAACCCCTGTATCAATCCCCAAACTAATCCCACTGTACCCCTCTCCCCACAGCCCTGTATCAGTCCCCAGACTAATCCCACTGTCCCACACTCTCCAAAGCCCTGTATCAATCCCCAATCTAATCCCACTGTCCCACTCTCCCCACAGCCCTGCATCAGTCCCCAGACTAATCCCACTGTCCCATTCTCCCCACAGACCTGTGTCGGTCACCAAACTAATCCCACTGTCCCACTATCCCCACAGCCCGGTATCAATCCCCAAATTAATCCCACTGTCCCACTCACCGCACAGCCCCGTATCAATCCCCAAACTAATCCCATTGTCCCAATCTCTCCCCAGAGCCCTGTATCAATCCCCAAACTAATACCACTGTCCCACTCTCCCCACAGCCCCATATCAATCCCCAAACTAATCCATTGTCCTACTCTCTCCGGACAGCCCTGTATCAGTCCCCAAACTAATACCACTGTCCCACTCTCCCCACAGCCCCATATCAATCCCCAAACTAATCCATTGTCCTACTCTCTCCCGACAGCCCTGTATCAATCCCCAAACTAATCCCACTGTCCCACTCTCCCCACACACCTGTATCAATCCCCAAACTAATCCCACTGTCCTACTCTCCTCACAGCCCTGTATCAGGACCCAGACTAATCCCACTGTCCCACTCTCTCCCCACAGACCTGTATCAGTCCTCAAACTAATCCCACTGTCCTACTCTCTCCACAGCCCTGTAACAGTCCTCAAACTGATACCACTGGCCCACTCTCCGCACCGCCCTGTCTCAGTCCCCAGACTAATCCCACTGTCCAAACACTCTCCAAAGCCCTGTATCAATCGCCAAACAAATCCCACTGTCCCCCTCTCCCACCAGCCCCGTATCAAGCCCCAATCTAATCCCACTGTCCCTCTCTCCCCACAGCCCTGTATCAGTCCCCAGACTAATCCCACTGTCCCATTCTCCCCAGAGACCTGTGTCGGTCACCAAACTAATCTCACTGTCCCACTCTCCCCACAGCCCTGTATAAATCCCCAAACTGTTCCCAATGTCCCACTCTCCCCACAGCCCTGTATCCATCCTCAAACTAATCCCAATGTCCTACTCTCCTCACAGCACTGTATCAATACCCAAACTAATCCCACTGTCCTACTCTCTCCACAGCCCTGTATCAGTCCCCAAACTAATGCCACTGTCCCACACTCTCCCACAGCCCTGTATCAGTCTCCAGACTAATCCCACTGTCCCACTCTCTCCACAGCCCTGTATCAGTCCCCAAACTAATCCCACTGTCCCACTCTCCCCACAGCCCTGTATCCATCCCTAAACTTATCCCAATGTCCTACTCTCCTCACAGCCATGTATCAATCCCCAAACTAATCCCACTGTCCCACTCTCCTCACAGCTCTGTATCAATCCCCAAACTAAACCCACTGTCCCATTCTCCTCACAGCCCTGTATCTGTCCCCAGACTAATACCACTGTCCCACTCTCTCCACAGAGCCCTGTATCAATCCCCAAACTAATCCCACAGTCCCACTCTCCCCACAGCACTGCATCAGTCACCAAACTAATCCCAATGTCCCATTCTCTCCCCACAGCCCTGTATCAATCCTCGAACTAATCCCACTGTCCCACTCTCCCCACAGTCCTGTATCAGTCACCAAACTAATCCCACTATCCCACTCTCTCCGCACAGCCCTGTATCAATCCCCAAACTAATCCCACTGTCCCACTCTCTCCCCACAGCCCGGCATCAATCCCCAAACTAATCCTACTGTCCCACTCTCTCCCCACAGCCCCGTATCAGTCACCAAACTAATCCCAACGTCCTACTCTCCCCACAGCACTGTATCAATCCCCAAACTAATCCCACTGTCCCACTCTCCTCACAGCCCTGTATCAGTACCCATACTAATCCCACTGTCCTACTCTCCTCACAGCCCTGTATCAGTACCCAAACTAATCCCACTGTCCTACTCTCTCCACAGCCCTGTATCAGTCCCCAAACTAATCCCACGGTCCCACTCTCCGCACAGCCCTGTATCAGTCCTCAAACTAATCCCACTGGCCCACTCTCCCCACAGCCCTGTCTCAGTCCCCAGACTAATCCCACTGTCCCACACTCTCCAAAGCCCTGTATCAATCCCCAAACTAATCCCACTGTCCCCCTCTCCCCACAGCCCCGTATCAAGCCCCAAACTAATCCCACAGTCCCTCTCTCCCCACAGCCCTGTATCAGTCCCCAGACTAATCCCACTGTCCCACTCTCCCCACAGCCCTTTATCAGTCCCCAAACAAATCCCATTGTCCCACTCTCCCCACAGCCCCGTAACAATCCCAAAACTAATCCCATTGCCCTACTCACCCCAGAGCCCTGTATCAATCCCCAAACTAATCCCACTGTCCAATCTCTCTCCGCACAGCCCTGTATCAATCCCCAAATTAATCCCACTGTCCCACTCTGCCCACAGCCCCGTATCAATCATCAAACTAATCCCATTGTCCCAATCTCTCCCCAGAGCCCTGTATCAATCCCCAAACTAATACCACTGTCCCACTCTCCCCACAGCCCCATATCAATCCCCAAACTAATCCATTGCCCTACTCTCTCCCGACAGCCCTGTATCAGTCCCCAAACTAATCCCACTGTCCCACTCTCCCCACAGACCTGTATCAATCCCCAAACTAATCCCACTGTCCCATTCTCCTCACAGCCCTGTATCTGTCCCCAGACTAATCCCATTGTCCCACTCTCCCCACAGCACTGCATCAGTCACCAAACTAATCCCAATGTCCCATTCTCTCCCCACAGCCCTGTATCAATCCTCGAACTAATCCCACTGTCCCACTCACTCCCCACAGCCCTGTATCAGTCCCCAAACTAATACCACTGTCCCACTCTCCCCACAGCCCCATATCAATCCCCAAACTAATCCATTGTCCTACTCTCTCCCGACAGCCCTGTATCAATCCCCAAACTAATCCCACTGTCCCACTCTCCCCACACACCTGTATCAATCCCCAAACTAATCCCACTGTCCTACTCTCCTCACAGCCCTGTATCAGGACCCAGACTAATCCCACTGTCCCACTCTCTCCCCACAGACCTGTATCAGTCCTCAAACTAATCCCACTGTCCTACTCTCTCCACAGCCCTGTAACAGTCCTCAAACTGATACCACTGGCCCACTCTCCGCACCGCCCTGTCTCAGTCCCCAGACTAATCCCACTGTCCAAACACTCTCCAAAGCCCTGTATCAATCGCCAAACAAATCCCACTGTCCCCCTCTCCCACCAGCCCCGTATCAAGCCCCAATCTAATCCCACTGTCCCTCTCTCCCCACAGCCCTGTATCAGTCCCCAGACTAATCCCACTGTCCCATTCTCCCCAGAGACCTGTGTCGGTCACCAAACTAATCTCACTGTCCCACTCTCCCCACAGCCCTGTATAAATCCCCAAACTGTTCCCAATGTCCCACTCTCCCCACAGCCCTGTATCCATCCTCAAACTAATCCCAATGTCCTACTCTCCTCACAGCACTGTATCAATACCCAAACTAATCCCACTGTCCTACTCTCTCCACAGCCCTGTATCAGTCCCCAAACTAATGCCACTGTCCCACACTCTCCCACAGCCCTGTATCAGTCTCCAGACTAATCCCACTGTCCCACTCTCTCCACAGCCCTGTATCAGTCCCCAAACTAATCCCACTGTCCCACTCTCCCCACAGCCCTGTATCCATCCCTAAACTTATCCCAATGTCCTACTCTCCTCACAGCCATGTATCAATCCCCAAACTAATCCCACTGTCCCACTCTCCTCACAGCTCTGTATCAATCCCCAAACTAAACCCACTGTCCCATTCTCCTCACAGCCCTGTATCTGTCCCCAGACTAATACCACTGTCCCACTCTCTCCACAGAGCCCTGTATCAATCCCCAAACTAATCCCACAGTCCCACTCTCCCCACAGCACTGCATCAGTCACCAAACTAATCCCAATGTCCCATTCTCTCCCCACAGCCCTGTATCAATCCTCGAACTAATCCCACTGTCCCACTCTCCCCACAGTCCTGTATCAGTCACCAAACTAATCCCACTATCCCACTCTCTCCGCACAGCCCTGTATCAATCCCCAAACTAATCCCACTGTCCCACTCTCTCCCCACAGCCCGGCATCAATCCCCAAACTAATCCTACTGTCCCACTCTCTCCCCACAGCCCCGTATCAGTCACCAAACTAATCCCAACGTCCAACTCTCCCCACAGCACTGTATCAATCCCCAAACTAATCCCACTGTCCCACTCTCCTCACAGCCCTGTATCAGTACCCATACTAATCCCACTGTCCTACTCTCCTCACAGCCCTGTATCAGTACCCAAACTAATCCCACTGTCCTACTCTCTCCACAGCCCTGTATCAGTCCCCAAACTAATCCCACGGTCCCACTCTCCGCACAGCCCTGTATCAGTCCTCAAACTAATCCCACTGGCCCACTCTCCCCACAGCCCTGTCTCAGTCCCCAGACTAATCCCACTGTCCCACACTCTCCAAAGCCCTGTATCAATCCCCAAACTAATCCCACTGTCCCCCTCTCCCCACAGCCCCGTATCAAGCCCCAAACTAATCCCACAGTCCCTCTCTCCCCACAGCCCTGTATCAGTCCCCAGACTAATCCCACTGTCCCACTCTCCCCACAGCCCTTTATCAGTCCCCAAACAAATCCCATTGTCCCACTCTCCCCACAGCCCCGTAACAATCCCAAAACTAATCCCATTGCCCTACTCACCCCAGAGCCCTGTATCAATCCCCATACTAATCCCACTGTCCAATCTCTCTCCGCACAGCCCTGTATCAATCCCCAAATTAATCCCACTGTCCCACTCTGCCCACAGCCCCGTATCAATCATCAAACTAATCCCATTGTCCCAATCTCTCCCCAGAGCCCTGTATCAATCCCCAAACTAATACCACTGTCCCACTCTCCCCACAGCCCCATATCAATCCCCAAACTAATCCATTGCCCTACTCTCTCCCGACAGCCCTGTATCAGTCCCCAAACTAATCCCACTGTCCCACTCTCCCCACAGACCTGTATCAATCCCCAAACTAATCCCACTGTCCCATTCTCCTCACAGCCCTGTATCTGTCCCCAGACTAATCCCATTGTCCCACTCTCCCCACAGCACTGCATCAGTCACCAAACTAATCCCAATGTCCCATTCTCTCCCCACAGCCCTGTATCAATCCTCGAACTAATCCCACTGTCCCACTCACTCCCCACAGCCCTGTATCAGTCCCCAAACTAATCCCATTGTCCTACTCTCTCCCCACAGCCCCATATCAATCCCCAAACTAATTCCACTGTCCCACTCTCTCCCCACAGCCCTGTATCAATCCCCAAACTAATCCTACTGTCCCACTCTCTCCCCACAGCCCTGTATCAGTCACCAAACTAATCCCAACGTCCTACTCTCCCCACAGCACTGTATCAATCCCCAAACTAATCCCACTGACCCACTCTCCTCACAGCCCTGTATCAGTACCCAGACTAATCCCACTGTCCTACTCTCCTCACAGACCTGTATCAGTACCCAAACTAATCCCACTGTCCTACTCTCTCCACAGCCCTGTATCAGTCCTCAAACTGATCCCACTGGCCCACTCTCACCACAGCCCTGTATCAATCCCCAAACTAATCCCACTGTCCCCCTATCCCCACAGCCCTGTATAAATCCCCAAACTGTTCCCACTGTCCCACTCTCCCCACAGCCCTGTATCAATCCCCAAACTAATCCCACTGTCCCACTCTCCCCACAGCCCTGTATCAGTCCCCAATCTAATCCAATTGTCCTACTCTCTCCCCTCAGCCCTGTATCAGTCCTCAAACTAATCCCACTGGCCCACTCTCCCCACAGCCCTGTCTCAGTCCCCAGACTAATCCCACTATCCCACACTCTCCAAAGCCCCTTATCAATCCCCAAACTAATCCCACTGTCCCACTCTCTCCGCACAGCCCCGTATCAATCCCCAAACTAATCCCATTGTCCCAATCTCTCCCCAGAGCCCTGAATCAATCCCCAAACTAATACCACTGTCCCATTCTCCCCACAGCCCCGTATCAAGCCCCACACTAATCCATTGTCCTACTCTCTCCCGACAGCCCTGAATCAGTCCTCAAACTAATCCCACTGTCCCACTCTCCCCACACACCTGTATCAATCCCCAAACTAATCCCACTGTCCTACTCTCCTCACAGCCCTGTATCAGTCCCCAAACTAATCACACTGTCCCACTCTCTCCCCACAGCCCTGTATCAGTCCCCAGATTAATCCCACTGTCCCACACTCTCCAAAGCCCTGTATCAATCCCCAAACTAATCCCACTGTCCCCCTCTCCCCACAGCCCCATGTCAAGCCCCAAACTAATACCACTTTCCCACTCTCCCCACAGCCCTGTATCAGTCCATAGACTAATCCCACTGTCCCATTCTCCCCAGAGACCTGAGTCGGTCACCAAACTAATCCCACTGTCCCACTCTCCCGACAGCCCTGTATAAATCCCCAAACTGTTCCCACTGTCCCACTCTCCCCACAGCCCTGTATCCATCCCCAAACTAATCCCAATGTACTACTCTCCTCACAGCCCTGTATCAATACCCAAACTAATCCCACTGTCCTACTCGCTCCACAGCCCTGTATCAGTCCTCAAACTAATCCCACTGACCCACTCTCCCCACAGCCCTGTATCAGTCCCCAAACTAATCCCACTGTCCCACTCTTCCCACAGCCCTGTATCCATCCTCAGACTAATCCCAATGTCCTACTCTCCTCACAGTCCTGTATCAATCCCCAGACTAATACCACTGTCCCACTCTCTCCCCACATCCCTGTATCAGTCCCCAAACTAATCCCACAGTCCCACTCTCCCCACAGCCCTGCATCAGTCACCAAACTAATCCCACTGTCCCATTCTCTCCCCACAGCCCTGTATCAATCCCCAAACTAATCCCACTGTCCCACTCTCCCCACAGTCCTGTATCAGTCACCAAACTAATCCCACTGTTCCACTCTCTCCGCACAGCCCTGTATCAATCCCCAAACTAATCCCACAGTCCCACTCTCTCCCCACAGCCCTGTATCAATCCCCAAACTAATCCCACTGTCCCACACTCTCCCCGCAGCCCTGTATCAGTCACCAAACTAAACCCACTGTCCCACTCTCCCAACAGCACTGTATCAATCGCCAAACTAACCCACCGTCCTACTCTCCCCACAGCCCCGTATCAAGCCCCAAACTAATCCCACTGTCCCTCTCTCCCCACAGCCCTGTATCAGTCCCCAGACTAATCCCACGGTCCCATTCTCCCCAGAGACCTGTGTCTGTCATCAAACTAATCTCACTGTCCCACTCTCCCCACTGCCCTGTATAAATCCCCAAACTGTTCCCAATGTCCCACTCTCCCCACAGCCCTGTATCCATCCTCAAACTAATCCCAATGTCGTACTCTCCTCACAGCCCTGTATCAATACCCAAACTAATCCCACTGTCCTACTCTCTCCACAGCCCTGTATCAGTCCACAAACGAATCCCACTGTCCCACTCTCCCCACAGCCCTGTATCCATCCCCAAACAAATCCCAATGTCCTACCCTCCTCACAGCCCTGTATCAATCCCCAAACTAATCCCACTGTCCCACTCTCCCCACAGCCCTGTATCAATCCCCAAACTAATCCCCCTGTCCCACTCTCCCCACAGCCCTGTATCAATCCCCAAACTAATCCCACTGTCCCACTCTCCCCACAGTCCTGTATCAGTCACCAAACTAATCCCACTATCCCACTCTCTCCGCACAGCCCTGTATCAATCCCCAAACTAATCCCACTGTCCCACTCTCTCCGCACAGCCCTGTATCAATCCCCAAACTAATTCTACTGTCCCACTCTCTCCCCACAGCCCTGTATCAGTCACCAATCTAATCCCACCGTCCTACTCTCCCCACAGCACTGTATCAATCCCCAAACTAATCCCACTGTCCTATTGATGCACCATCAATAACTCACGCCGAGACTTAGGAAGTGAGATATCGGCTTTTATTGACTGAAGGACAACACTACATCCTGGGGAAAATGAGGGAGAGCAGCAGGCCACAGTCGCCTTTATACAGGGGTCTGTGGGAGGAGCCACAGGGGTAGTCAGCAGGGTCTTGGGAGGAGCCACAGGAGCAGTCAGACAGGTATATCTAGTTCACCACACCTACTCTCCTCACAGCCCTGTATCAATACCCAAACTAATCCCACTGTCCTACTCTCTCCACAGCCCTGTATCAGTCCTCAAACTGATCCCACTGGCCCACTCTCCCCACAGCCCTGTCTCAGTCCCCAGACTAATCCCACTGTCCCACACTCTCCAAAGCCCTGTATCAATCCCCAAACTAATCCCACTGTCCCACTCTCCCCACAGCCCTGTATCAGTCCCAAAATTAATCCCACTGACCCACTCTCCCCACAGCCATATATCAGTCCCCAAACTAATCCCACTGTCCCACTCTCCCCACAGCCCTGTATCCATCCCTAAACTTATCCCAATGTCCCACTCTCCTCACAGACCTGTATCAGTACCCAGACTAATCCCACTGTCCTACTCTCCTCACAGCCCTGTATCAGTACCCAAACTAATCCCACTGTCCTACTCTCTCCACAACCCTGTATCAGTCCTCAAACTGATCCCAATGGCCCACTCTCCCCACAGCCCTGTCTCAGTCCCCAGACTAATCCCACTGTCCCACACTCTCCAAAGCCCTGTATCAATCCCCAAACTAATCCCACTGTCCCACTCTCCCCACAGCCCTGTATCAGTCCCCAAATTAATCCCACTGTCCCACTCTCCCCACGGCCCTGTATCAGTCCCCAAACTAATCCCACTGTCCCACTCTCTCCCCACAGCCCTGTATCAATCCCCAAACTAATCCCACTGTTCCACTCTCCTCACAGTCCTGTATCAGTCACCAAACTAATCCCATTGTCCCACTCTCTCCCCCCAACCCTGTATCAATCCCCAAACTAATCCCACTGTCCCACTCTCTCCACACAGCCCAGCATCAATCAACAAACTAATCCCACTGTCCCAGTCTTTCCACAGCCCTGTATCAGTCCCCAACTAATCCCACTGTCCCACTCTCCCCACAGCCCTGTATCAATCCCCAAACTAATCCCACTGTCCCACTCTCCCCACAGCCCCGTATCAATCCCCAAACTAATCCCATTGTCCCACTCTCTCCCCACAGCCCTGTATCAATCCGCAAACTAATCCCACTGTCCCACTCTCTCCCCACAGCCCTATATAAATCCCCAAAGTAATCCCACTGTCCCACTCTCCACACAGCCCTGTATCAGTCCCCAAACTAATCCCACTGTCCCACTTTCCCCAAAGCCCTGTATCAGTCACCAAACTATTCCCACCGTCCTACTCTCCCCACAGCACTGTATCAATCCCCAAAATAATCCCACTGTCCCACTCTCCTCACAGACCTGTATCAGTTCCCAGACTAATCCCACTGTCCCACTCACCTCAAAGCCCTGTATCAGTTCCCAGACTAATCCCACTGTCCTACTCTCCTCACAGCCCTGTATCAGTACCCAAACTAATCCCACTGTCCTACTCTCTCCACAACCCTGTATCAGTCCTCAAACTGATCCCAATGGCCCACTCTCCCCACAGCCCTGTCTCAGTCCCCAGACTAATCCCACTGTCCCACACTCTCCAAAGCCCTGTATCAATCCCCAAACTAATCCCATGGTCCCCCTCTTCCCACATCCCTGTATCAATCCCCAAACTAATCCCACTGTCCCACTCTCTCCACACAGCCCAGCATCAATCAGCAAACTAATCCCACTGTCGCAGTCTTTCCACAGCCCTGTATCAGTCACCAACTAATCCCACTGTCCCACTCTCCTCACAGCCCTGTATCAATCCCCAAACTAATCCCACTGTCCCACTCTCCCCAGAGCCCCGTATCTATCCCCAAACTAATCCCATTGCCCCTCTCTCTCCCCACAGCCCTGTATCAATCCGCAAACTAATCCCACTGTCCCACTCTCTCCCCACAGCCCTGTATAAATCCCCAAACTAATCCCACTGTCCCACTCTCCCCACAGCCCCGTATCAATCCCCAAACTAATCACATTGTCCCACTCTCTCCCCACAGCCCTGTATCAGTCACCAAACTAAACCCACTGTCCCACTCTCTCCTCACAGCCCTGTATCAGTCCCCAAACTAATCCCACTGTCCCACTGTCTCCCCACAGCCCTGTATCAGTCCCCAAACTAATCCCACTGTCCCACTCTCCCCACAGCCCTGTATCAGTCCCCAAACTAATCCCACTGTCCCACTGTCTCCCCACAGCCCTGTATCAATCCCCAAACTAATCCCACTGTCCCACTCTCCACACAGCCCTGTATCAGTCCCCAAACTAATCCCACTGTCCCTCTCTCTCCTCACAGTCCTGTATCAGTCCCCAAGCTAATCCCATTGTCCTACTCTCTCCCCACAGCCCTGTATCAATCCCCAGACTAATCCCACTTGGTGAACTAATAATAATTATTCACATCAACTCTGTAATTTGCAGCCGTGTCAGTTTTTATTAAGATCTTCAGAAACAGAAGGGCCGAATGGTCTATAATTGTTCCTTGAGATGTTTGATTCTGAAAATGCGAGGGCATGATTATTAGATGAGGTATAACAATCCTTTTATTGCTAGTTTACAATTGAGCTCCAATAATCTCTTGTTGATGTCCTTACTGATCTTAATTTCACTTTGTATAATTACTTGCAAAGGCTGCCTCCCCTTCCCCTGCATTTTATTTATTAATCCTGATTTATTTTTTTCTGAAACTGCCAGCTCCTAATCAATTACAGTCCTCACATATTCAAACTGTGACTAATTAATTGACTATTTAACATCTTGGCTCCTGAGATTAATTATTTAGTAATACTCCCTTTCCTGCTCTCCCGATTCTCAACAAGGCAAATTGCCAATTCCCAGCTCACTGCTCCGACTTCACTCCAACTGAAATCACAGTTCACACTGTCGCAGCTCACTCCAGCTCCAGCTCATCCCAGCACAACTAATGCCAGTTCCAGTTCATCCCAGCACAGCACATTCCAGTGCGGGCATAACCCAATCGCCACACATCTCCAACACATCTCAATACCAGCTCATTCCCATCACATTCCAATCCAAGCATATCCCAGACCCAACACAAATGAATCCCACAAAACCTAAATTGCAACACAACCCTAACCCAACAGGCACCAATTCTACCACACAACAATCCCAGCATACCTCATCCCGGAACACTCCACTCCCAGCAGACACCAATCCCACCACACCACATTCCCAAATACTCCAATCCCACAAAACACCGGTCCACTGCACCACAGAAAAATCATACCGCAATCCCAATGCTCACTAATTCCATCACACACCAATCCCAGCACGACCCATTCCCAGTACAGCCCAAGTTTACGGCATCATATTCCCAACACACCCCAACTGCACCAGAGCACAATCTGAGCACACTCCAATCCCACCACACCACAATCTGAGCACACTCCAATCCCACCACACCACAATCTGAGCACACTCCAATCCCACCACACCACAATCTGAGCACACTCCAATCCCACCACACCACAATCTGAGCACACTCCAATCCCACCACACCACAATCTGAGCACACTCCAATCCCACCACACCACAATCTGAGCACACTCCAATCCCACCACACCACAATCTGAGCACACTCCAATCCCACCACACCACAATCTGAGCACACTCCAATCCCACCACACCACAATCTGAGCACACTCCAATCCCACCACACCACAATCTGAGCACACTCCAATCCCACCACACCACAATCTGAGCACACTCCAATCCCACCACACCACAATCTGAGCACACTCCAATCCCACCACACCACAATCTGAGCACACTCCAATCCCACCACACCACAATCTGAGCACACTCCAATCCCACCACACCACAATCTGAGCACACTCCAATCCCACCACACCACAATCTGAGCACACTCCAATCCCACCACACCACAATCTGAGCACACTCCAATCCCACCACACCACAATCTGAGCACACTCCAATCCCACCACACCACAATCTGAGCACACTCCAATCCCACCACACCACAATCTGAGCACACTCCAATCCCACCACACCACAATCTGAGCACACTCCAATCCCACCACACCACAATCTGAGCACACTCCAATCCCACCACACCACAATCTGAGCACACTCCAATCCCACCACACCACAATCTGAGCACACTCCAATCCCACCACACCACAATCTGAGCACACTCCAATCCCACCACACCACAATTTGAGCACACTCCAATCCCACCACACCACAATCTGAGCACACTCCAATCCCACCACACCACAATCTGAGCACACTCCAATCCCACCACACCACAATCTGAGCACACTCCAATCCCACCACACCACAATCTGAGCACACTCCAATCCCACCACACCACAATCTGAGCACACTCCAATCCCACCACACCACAATCTGAGCACACTCCAATCCCACCACACCACAATCTGAGCACACTCCAATCCCACCACACCACAATCTGAGCACACTCCAATCCCACCACACCACAATCTGAGCACACTCCAATCCCACCACACCACAATCTGAGCACACTCCAATCCCACCACACCACAATCTGAGCACACTCCAATCCCACCACACCACAATCTGAGCACACTCCAATCCCACCACACCACAATCTGAGCACACTCCAATCCCACCACACCACAATCTGAGCACACTCCAATCCCACCACACCACAATCTGAGCACACTCCAATCCCACCACACCACAATCTGAGCACACTCCAATCCCATCACAACAAAATCCCAACATAATCCCATCCCAGCACACACTATTCCCATCACACTCCAACTGGGTCTAATCTCAAACCCATCACACCCCAATTCAATCACGTTCCAATAACATCACACCACAGTCCGTTGCACCTCATTTCCAGCATAACCCAATCCCAATACACCCTATTCCCAATACACCCCGATAACATCACACCATAATCCCATTACAACACATTTCCAAAACAACCCAATGCTAATACAGCCCAATTCCAGCACACACCAATTTCACTACACCCAAGCCCCCGCACAATCCAATCACTGCATACACCAATTCAATCACATCATGATCCCACTACACACTAGCATAACCCAACACCAATACACCCAAATACCATCACACATAAATCCCAGCACACCAATAAGCCAACACACCCCAAACTCATCGCACGCCAGTCCCACTGCACCCAAACCCCAGCACAACCCAATCCCGCTGCTCCCAAATCTTAGCCATGCCAATCCCGCTACATTACAACCTGACCATACGCAAAACTTATCACACCCCAGTCACAGTACAACCCAATTCCACCACAACCAAACCCCATCACTCCCCAATCACACCAAACCACACCACAATCACAGTACGCACTAAACCCATCACACAGCAAACCTGAATTCTAGCACTCCCCAAGCACATCACACCTCAATCTAAGCACCCTCCAACTGCATCACAATAGACTCCCACCAGACTCCAATCCCAGCACACAGCATTCCCAGCACATTTCAACCCCACCTCAGCCCAATTTCACCACACCCAACTCACAGCGCACCTCAATCTCATCCCACTCCAATCCATTCCCATTCCACTCCAATCAGAGCTCACATAATCCCAGCATGTACCAGTTCCAAAATGACTCAATAACAATGCACCCCAGTCCCAGCACACGCCAATCCCATCTCTCCCCAATCTCACTAGACCCCAATTATATCACAACCCAATATCAATACACCTCAATCATCTCACAGCGCATCACCTTAACATAGAATCCCCATCTCACTGCAATCCCAGCAAACCACAATCCTAGCGCACACCAAATACACCACATCCCAATCCCAGCACACTCCAATCTCAACACACTCTAATCAAATTACTCCCCAATAGCCACATATTTCAAACCCATCACACCCAAATCCCAACACAACACAATCCCAGCACATCCCAATCCCACCACATCCCAACTCCATCGCACTCCAATAACATCACAGCCCAATACAACTACACCCCAATTCCAGCATAACCCGATACCAATATAACTCAATCCCGTCACACACCAATCCCAGCACAAGCCATTCCCACCCCACTCCATTCCCAGTATACCACAATCTTATTGCACTCTAATAAAATCATGTCCCAATCCTACTACACCTCAAATCTATAATTATCGATGGCAATACACCCCAAACCCAACACACACACACACACACACACACACACACACACACACACACACACACACACACACACACACACACACACACACACACACACACACACACACACACACACACACACACACACACACACACACACACACACACACACACACACACACACTCCAATCCCACTACACACCACTCTCAACACACCAAATCTCATCAAAACCAAATACCAACACACTCCAATAACATCATGCCCCAATCCCACTACACACTATTCTAGCATAACCCAATACCAATGCACCCAATCCCAGCATACTAACATCCCAATACAACCAAATTGCAGTGCAACCCTATCCTACCACACATCAACCCACCTCACCCCAATCCCAACACACCTAAATCTCATCACACTCCAATCCCATCATATCCAATCTAGACTACACACCAATCCTAGCACAGACCAATCCCAGCACACCCAACCCTATCTCAACCCAATACTATCCCGCACCATTCCCATCGTACTCCAATCACAGCATACCCCAATCCCTGCACATTCCAATAACATCACATCTAATCCAACTACACAGCTATTTCAGATTAATCCAATACCAATGCACCCCAATCCCAGCACACATCAACCCTACCACACACCAATTCCAGCTCTCCCCAATTTCACTACACTCCCAATCATAGCATAACCCAATAACAATACGCCTCAATCACCTCACAGCCCAACACCTTAACATAGAATTCCCATCTCACCCCAGTTGTAGCACAAACAAATCCCATCACACCTATATCCTAGCACATATCAAACACAACACAACCCAAAATCAGCACATCCAAATCCCATCACAACACCATCCCAGCAGACTCCAAATCCCATCACAACACCATCTCAGCAGACTCCAATTCCATCACAGTCCAATCTCTTCCCACTCCAATCCAATCACACTGCCATTTGAGCGCAATCCCACTACGCATCCATACCAGAGCACCCCAGTCACACCACACCACAAGCCCAGCAATCTCCCATCCCAGCACACATGAATTTGATCACACTCCAATACCATCACACACCAGTACAACAACATTCCAGATATTACCATCCTCAATCACTGTACATCCCAATTCCAGCACAACCTAATCCCACTACACAACAGTCCCAGCACACTACAAATTTATCACAACCAAATCTACGCACACTTCAATCCCACCATACCCCAATACAATCAGACCCAAATCACACCACACCCAAATCCCAGCACTCTGCAATTCCACCACACTGCAGTCTAATCACACCTAAATCCCAGCACACCCCAATTCCAGCACATACAAATCACATCACACCTCTTTCCCACTACACGCAAGTATGATCACTCAAGTCTGAGCACACATCAATCACACCAGACACAAACCATTTAACATCTCAATGCAACCACACTCCAACCCTGCACATGCCAAATCCAGCACACCAAAATCCCACCAGACCATCAATTGCAACTAACCCCAATAGCAAAACACTGCAATTCCACCACACCCATTACAGACAAAGCCCTAAATGCTCAAATGCCAATCTCATCACACTCATACATCACCAGACCAATGCTAACACACTCGAAACCCATCACATCCCAATGCCACTGCACCTCAATCCCAGCAAAACCTAATCCCACTACATCCCAATCCCTGCACACACAAATCTGACTACATTCCAAAAACACAGCACATTCCAATCCCAACAAACTCCAATCCTTTCACACCCCAATTCCAACCGCACCACTATCCAATCTCACCTCAATCCCATCGCACCCTGATCACATCACACACAAAACCCATCACACCCCAGTCCCAACATGTCCCAAATGCAACACAACCAAACCCCATCACAAAACAATCCCAGCACATCCCAAAACCACCACCACCAATTCACACCACAACCAAATACCATCAGACTCCAATAGCAGCACACCCCAATACTAGCACACTGCATTTCTACCATGCCCTAATCGCAACACAGGTAAATCCCTGTATGCTCCAATACCAACACACACCCATCCCACCACACAATGCCACCGCACTCCAATTACAGTACACCCCAATCCCAGCACAACTAAATCTCACTACATCCCAATTCCAGCACACAAATCGGACTCCATTCAAAGCACAGCACACCTCAATAGCAGTATAACATCAGCCCGTCTCAACTCAATCTCACTAAAACCCATTCCCACTATAACACAATCCCACCTCACTTCAATCTAAGCACTCCCCAATCCTGCCACACCATATCCAAATTCCACAACATGACAATACAATCAAAACTTAATCCTATCACACCGCAGTCCCAGCACACCAGCATCAAATCCCATCACACCTCGATTGCACCACATACCAATTGTAGCACACCCCAATCCCAGCACATGCCAACTATGACCCAGTTACAGACCACCCCAATCTCTGCACACCCTATTACCACACAGACCACTCATACCACACCCCAATGCCAGCACAAACCAATCCCACTACATCACAATCCAAGCACATCCTAATCATAGCACTCCCATCCACTCACATCCAAATCCCAGCATACACCAAGTCCATCACACCCCAGTCCCATTACAACACAGTCCCACCACACACCAATCCCAACACTCCTCAATCACATCACAGCCCAATCCCATAACACACAATCCCCATCACACCTCAAGCCCAGCACACAACAATCCCATCACACACAAATACCATCACACCCTATTCACAACACACGAATCCCAGCACGCCACAATCCCACCACCTCCCAAATTTAGCACACACCAAACCTAGCACAACCCATCCTATCATACTCTACAATCCCACCACACCGAAATTGCATTGCACCTCAATCCCATCACACCACAATTCCATCCAAATCTGATCACACCCCTGTCCCAGCATACCACAATCCCATAACACCCCAAGTCTGCCATACCCCATCTCCACCACACTACAATCACACCATACCCTAATCCCAGCAGAACAATATCTTAGCACATCCCAGTTACATCACACCCAAATCCCAGCACTCCTAGACACCACGTCCAGCACAACCGAATCACAACACACTTCAATCTCATTACACCCCAATCTCACCACACCCAAATGCAACCAGTCTCCAATCCTAGCTCACCCCAAATGTGCCACACACCAATCATACTGGACCCCAATCCTATCACAACACAGTCCCAGCACACACCAATTGCAGCACAATCAAATCTCATGATACCCCATTCACGATCCACACAAATCGCATGGCAGCTCAATTCCAGTACATCTCAAACTCATCACACTCTAATCCCAGCATATCCTGATCCTATGACAACCCAATCCCATTACATCCTAATCATACCACAATCCCATTAATCCCCAATCCCATCACACACAAGTCTGAAACAGACCCCAGTCCTCGCATGCCCCAATCCCAGTACACCCCTATCCAAGCACATCCCAATCCCAGCACATCCCAAACCCAGTACACTCAAATCCCAGCACACTTCCAATCTATTCACACCCCAATCCCAGCACACCCTATACCTGCACACTCCAATCCTCTGACACCACAATGCCAGAATACCACAACACCACCACACCGTAATCTCATTACACCTCAACACACCACACACCAACCCATCACACCTCAATCCCATCATGCTCCAACTCCACCACACACATATCCCGTCACGCCCAAATCTGAACACACACAACTCCCAGCAAAACCCTATCCCTGCACATCCCAATACAATTACACACAAATCCCAGCACACCACAGTCTTAGCACATCCCAAACACACCACACCCCATTTCCATCACACCTGAATCCCAGCATATTCCAATCTTGGTACTGTCCTAGTACATCTCATCACACTCCAATGACATCACACACAGATCCAACCACACCCCAGACCAGGCACAATCTGATCCCACCATACTGATCAGAGAACACCCCAACACAATTGCACACCAATCCCAGCACAACTCAAACACATCACGTCCCATTCCCAGCACACCACAATTCCAGTATGTCCCAATCACACTCAAGACCAGGACAACTCCAATATCATTACACACCAATCCCAGTACAAAGAATTGCCACAACACTCCAATCGCATCACACCTCAATCACATCACAACCCAATCCCATAATGCAGAATTCCATCACACCACAATCCCAGCTCACCCCAACCCATGCCCACTCTAATCCTTTCACACCACAATCCCGGCACATCCCAATTCCACCAACTCTAATCTCACTAAACCCCAATCCCACCAACACCAATCAAAGCACACCACAATACCATCACATACCAATCCCAGCACACACCAGTTCCGTCACAAACCAGTCTGAACACAGTCAAGACCCAGCACCTGTCAATTGCAGCACGCTCTAATCCCAGCACAACCCAACCCCAGTATACTTCAATCCAAGCATACACCAGTCCCTCCCCACCCCAGTGCGGCTGATTCGAATCCCAGCACACCCTGATCCCGGCACATTCCAATCATTTCACATCTCAGTTCTAGTACACTCACTACACCCCATTCTTTCCAAACACCAAACCCATCATAGCTCAATCCATCACACCTGAAAACTATCACGCAAAAATCCTATCACGTGCCATTCCCACCACACCCAACCCCACCACGCCATAATCCCACCACATACTAATCAGAGCATACTGCAATTCCATCATACCTCAATCCTGCCATACTCCAATCCCAGCACACCCCAATCCCATCACAACCCAATCCTAGCACACTTCAATCACAGCAAAACCCAATGCAAGCACATCCTTTTCCCGAAACACCCCAATCCCATTATAACCCAATTTGAGCAGAATCTAATCCCAGCACATGCCAATTGCTGAACATGGTACTACTACCACACCCTAATCACAACACAAACAATTTCCAGCACACTCCCTCCCTGCACAACCTATTACTATGACACCATTATTCTACTGCACTTCAAATCCTGCACCTCTCAAACCTATTAACCCCAATCCCCCCCATAACCCTCTCCCACCACATCCCAATCCCATCACACACAAATCGCATTACATCCCAATCCCAGTATATGAAATCAGCACATCACAATCTCAGGATACCCCACATCCATCATACACCGATCACATCACTGTACAATACTGCCACACACCAATTCCACCACACCCAATTCAGTGTACAATCTCATCATCTTCCAATCCCATCACACGCCAACAGAGTGTACACAATTCCGATCATACCCCAGTCACATCAATCCAAGCACACCACACCACCAATAATCGGAGCACAGTCCACATCCATATCAGAGTGCATTGAATTCCGATCATTCTCCAGACACGGTACATCTCAAATCCATCATAACCCAGTCCTATCACACCCCACTCACGTTACTCTGCAATCCCACCACATCTAAGCCTATCACAGAAAAAATCCCATCGCACCCCATCCCAGCTCAACACAATCTCCGAACACCCCAAATCCACCATACACTGATCACAGCTTGGTCCAATACCACTACATACCAATTCATCTAAACCACAATCCCATCACATCCCAATCACTCCACACTCCAATCCCATCATATCCTCCAATCTTAACACAGCCCAATCCCACTCCAAGCACGTCCCTGTCCAGCACACCCAAATCCCAGTAGACACAAACCTGACCACAAATAAAACCCAGCACAACCAAATCCCAGCACACACTACAACACAATTACACGCCAGTCCCATTAAACCCTGCTCCCAGCACGTCGTAATCACACCAAACACCAATCCCATCACACCAAAATCCCAATATACTCCAATCTTAGCACAGAACAATCCAATCACAACCCAATCCCACCACATCATCCTCAGTCACATCACAGACCAATCCCTTAACACAGAATTCTCATCACACACCAATCACAGCACAGTCAGATACCACCACACACCAATCACACAACACCTCAATCACACGATTCAGACTACACCCCAGTCCCAGGACTTCTCAAACTCATCACACCACAATCTCATCATAACCCACTCCCATCACACCCCACTCACATCACTCCTCAATCCTATCACAAACAGAACCCATTACACCCCGATCCCAGCACACCATGATCTCAGAACTCCCCTAATCCACCATAATCAAATCACAGCACAGTCCAATAGGACTACGTACCATACCACAAAAAGAGCTTACAGAATTCCCATCATACCTAATTCCAGTACACCCCAATACCCGCACACTCCAATCCTTTCACATCACAATCCAAACACACCACAATCTCACCACACGCTGTCTCATTACACCCCAATCCTGCCACACACCAAATCCCAGTACATTCCAATACCACCGCACATCAAGTACAGCACACCCAAACTCATGACACCTAAACTCTGTCACATATCCATCCCAATTATACTCCTCCCCAGTCCTCATTCATCTAACTTCCAGCAAGTATAGACCCAGATCCATCAAATGTTCCTCATATAATAACCACTTCTCTCTCAGAATAATTCTTGTGAACCACCTCTGAACCCTCTTCATTGTTAGCACGTCCTTTCTCAGATACGAGGCCCAGCACTGCTCACAGTACTCCAAGTAAGGCCTTCACTAGTGCCTTATCAAACCTCAAAATTACATCCTCGCTTTTATATTCCAGTCCTCTCAAAATGAATTCTAACATTGCATTTGTCTTCCTCATTTCTGACTCAACCTACAACTTCATCTTTGGGGAATCCTACATGAGGACTTCCAAGTCCCTTTGCTCCTAGGAATTTTTAAGTTTTCTGCCCGTTTAGAAAACAGTCTCTGCTTTTGTTCCTTCTACCAAAGTGCATGACCATACACTTCCCGACACAGTATTCCATCTGACACTTCTTTGCTCATTCTCCTAATCTATCTAACTCCTTCTACCTACTTCCTCAACACTACTTGCCCTCCACTCAAGTTGGTATCATTTACAAATTTGGCCACAAAGCCATCAATTCCATCATCCAAAGAAGCGGTTCCAACATCAACCCCTGCAGAACACTGCTAGCCACTGGCAGCCAACAAGAAAAGGCTCCCTTTATTCTCTCTCTTTGCCTCCTGCCAATGGAGCCAATCCTCCATCTTTCTTGTAATACCGTGGGCTCTTGTGAAGCAGCCTCATGTGCAGCACCTTGTCAAAGGCCTTCTGAAAATCCAAGCACACAACATCCACCAATTCTCTTTTGTCTATCGTGCTTGGAACTTTCTCAAAGCATTCCAAAGAGATGTTTCAGGCAAAATTTTCCTTCAAGGAAACCATGCTGATTTTGTCTTGTTTTATTATGTACTTCCAAGTATCCTGAGACCTTATCTTTAACGATCAACTCCACCAACTTCTCAACCAATGAGGGCAGACTAAGTGGCCGATAAATTTCTGTCTTCTGCCTCCCTCACTTTTTGAAGAGTGGAGTGACATTTGCAATTTTCCAGTCCTCCTGAATCGTCAGAAACTAGTGATTCTTGAAAGATCATTGCCAATACCTCCACAATCTCTCCAGCCACACCTTACAGAGCCCTGGAGTGTAGTCCATCTGGTCCAGGTGACTTATCCACCTTCAAACCTTTCAGATTACCAAGCACATCCTCCCTAGTAATAGCAATTGTACTCTCCTCAGCCTCCTGTCATTCTCAAACTTCCAGCATGCTGCTAGTGTCTTCCACAGTGAAGACTGATGCAAAATACTCATTTAGTTCATTTGCCATCTCCTTGTTGCCTATTACTACCTCTCCAGTGGTCCGATATCTACTCTCGCCTCTCTTTTACTGAAAAAAATTTCATTTCTTCTTTCCCCTCCTTATGTCTTTTTTAGTTGTCTGCTGGTGGTTTTTAAAAGTTTCCCAATTTTTTTAACTTCCCACTAACTTTTGCTCCATTACTGCATTTTCTTTTGTTTTATGTTGTTTTTGACTTCCCTTATCAGCCATGGCTGCGACATCCTGCCTGTATAATTCTTATTCCTCTTTGGGACGTATCTATCCTGTGCCTTCTGAATTTCTCCCAGGTTCTCCAGCCATTGCTGTTCTGCTGTCATCCCTGACCCCTTCCAATCAACTTTGGCCAGCTCCACTCTTATGCCTCTGTGATTCCCTTTCATCCATTGTAATAGTGATACATCTGAGTTCAGCTTTCCCCTCCCAAATTGCAGGGAGATGTCTATCATATTGTGATCAGTGCCTCGTATGGGTTCTTTACCCAATCCCCAATCCCAGCACACTCCAATCACACCACAATCCCAGCAAATCTCAATCCCATCACACTCCAATCGCATCACACAGCAATCCCAACACACTCCAATCCCATGCTTCCCCAATCCCATCACACCCCAAACACAACACACTCCAATCCCAGCACACCCCATTCCCTTCACACCCGATTCACAACCACAATCCCAGCACACTCGAATCCCATCACACAGCAATCCCAGCACAGCAAATCGCATCACACACAAATTCCATCATACCCCATACACAGCACACCCCAATCCCCGCACAGCTCAATTCCCTCACACCACAATTCCATTACAATCAATCCCAGCACACTCCAATGCCAGCACAGCCCAATCACATCACATGCCAATCTGGGCAAATCACAATCCCTGGACACACAAATTCCATCACACTCCAATCCCATCACACTCCAGTCCCACCACACCCCACTCCAAACCCACTAAATGCCAATCCCATCACCCAGTAATCACAGTGTACCCCAATTTCATCACATTCCAATCCCAGCACACTAAAATCACTGCGCACACAAATCCAATCTCATACAAACCCCACCACACTCCAATCCCACTACAACCCAGCATACCCTGATGCCTGCACATTGCAATATTATCACACCACTCACCCACCACAATCCCAGCACACACCAATGTGAGCACACTCCAATCACATCACACTCAAGTCCCATCACACCCCCAATCCCATCACACTCCACCCTACTACAGCCCAAATATACCAGAGCCCAATCCCACTACACTCCAATCCCATCAGGCATCAATCCCACTACACTCCAATCACATCGGGCATCAATCCCACTACACTCCAATCCCATCAGGCATCAATCCTAGTACACCCCAAACCCACAACTCACCAATCCAACCACAATCCAGTCCCAGCACACACAAATCCCATCACAGCCCAATCCCACCACATTCCAATCCCAATCCCAGCATACTGCAATCCCTGCACATCCCAGTTTAATCACCGCGAAAAATTAACAACATCCAAATCCCATCACACTCCTATCACATCGTGTGCCAATCCCAGCACACCACAATCCCTTCACACCCCAATCCCTGCACCTTCCTATCCCAGTACACCCCAATCACACCCCACCCGAATCTCAGCATACACCAATCCCATCGGACGCCAGTACGAAGATACCCCAATTGCATCATACAAATGTCCCATCACACCGTGTTCCCATCACATCCTGATCCCACAGCACCCTAACCCCAGGCACACCGCTATCGATGAACACACAACTCCCAGCTCACCCCAATCTAAACACACTCCCATCCCCGCACACACTACACCACAAACCCAGCACATTCCAATCCCAATACACCCTAATCTGAGCACAATCTAATTCCATCACATACGTATCCCATCATACGCAAATTCATTATATTCCAATACCTCTACACCCCAGTCCCAGCACAACACAATTACTGCACACCTCAATCCCATCGCATTCTGGAACATCTAAATTACATCCCACTGAAATCCCAATGCACTCCAATCCTAACACATCCCCACTGCAGCATACCCCGAATACTCTAAGTCCCAATACCAGCACTCACCAATACCAGCTTCCTCCTATCCCAGCACACCCTAAAACTAATACACCCTAATTCCATTACATAACAATCCCAGTACACTCCAATACCTGCCAAGCCCAATCACATCACATCTCAGTCTGGGCATATCACAATCCCTGAACACAAATCCCATCACACCCCAAACCCACCACAACCCAATACCAGCACACTCTAATCCCATCACACTCCAATCCCATCACACTACGCCCCAAGTGCAGCACAGCCCAATCCCATTAAACACCAAGCCCAGTAGAACCCAATCACACAGCAGCCAAATTCCAACACACATCATTCCCATCACATTCTAATCCCAGAACCCATCAACTCCAGCACACACTAGACACACCACACCCAGGTCCCAGTACATTCCAATTCCATCGCACTCCGATCCCTTCAGATGCCAATCCTGCTATAGCCATTCCCAGCACACTCCAATCTCATCACATGCAAATCCCTTCACACCCCAATATCGCTACACCAAAGTCCCACCACACCTCAATCCTAACAAACCCCAATCCCAACACACTCCAATCTCAGCATTCCACTGTGCTATCACACACCAATCCCAAATGCCTCAAACCCACTACACCCCAATCCCATCACACACAATCCCCCACACCCTAATCCTATCGCAGTCCAATCCCACTGCACCCAAATTCCAGCATGCCCCCATCCCAACACAAGCCAACCCTGGCACTCCACAATCATGTCACTCCCCATTCCCAGCATGCTTTCAAGCCAATCACACCCCGATCCTGGCACACCCCAATCTCAATGCATTCCTTCTCACCACAGCCTAATCACACCAAACCCCAATCCCAGCACACACATATCCCAGTACCCTCCCATCCCAGCAGACCCTAATCCCAATTTACCGCAATCCCATCACACCCCACTTTCCCATTACACCCAAATCCCAGGACACTCCAATCGCACCACACCCCAATGCTACCTGAATCTCAAGCACACCAGAGCCCCACACTCAATTTCAACACTGCTCAATACACTCCTAACTCACTCTAACCCCATCACAGCCAGACCCAGCTCGGTCCCGGCACACCATTCCCTGGTTAATCCCAGCACAGGCTGGGTTATGGAGACCCAGCATGAGTAAACGAGATTATTGCAGACAGGCGTCTCAGCGACAGAGTTGACATGTTGCACTGCTCATCACGTCGCGGTCGATGGACTGCAAACGACACCTCGCCATCGGACCTGCAGCTCGTCACTGGCCAGTGTGATGCCAAACAAAACCATTTCTGTGGATGCTCCCTTGCTGGTGCAGCTTGTGGCGATGCTGTTTGCCAGCTCAAAAGACCCAAGTCTGATCCTGGCCTCCAGCACTGTGTGTGTCAAGGAGAATCTGGAGGGGGAGTTCATGAGGAGTGTCGGGAGAATGAGACAGGATTGGTGGCTGTTAATAAGGGCCTGTTCCATTGAGACAGTTCAGTTAAGTGCAAGGTGTTGCAATTTAGGAAGGTGGGTGAGGGTAGGACTTTCACAGTGAATGGCAAGACCCTGGGCAGTGTCACAGAACGGGGGACCTAGGGTTCCCGGTACATGGTTCCTCAAAATGTAATAAAGATAGACATGGCAGTGAAGAAGGCGTTTGGCACGTTGGTCTTCATTGATCGGGGAAACTGAGTATAGGAGTTAGATCATTGCGCTGCAGTTGTACAAGACGCTGGTGAGGCCGCACGCAGAGTATCGTGTATAGTTTTCCTCACCCTGCTGTGGGAAAGATGCTATTGGACTAGAAAGAGTGCAGAGGACAGTTACAAGGACGTTGCTGGGACTCGAGTGACTGAGTTATGAAGAGAGAGTCAGCAGGTTTGGACTTTATTAGGAGATGCTATTATAGAGGTAAAAGGTCAATAGTGGCAAAGGTAAGCTGTGAGCGCGTAGGGTCTTTGCTTCAGAGTGTGGGATCAATAACTACAGGGGTATAAGCTTAAGGTGAGGGGGGAAGATTTAATAGGAACCTGAGGGGCAACTTTTCACCCAGAGAGCACCCCATGAACAGATTGAACTGCCTGAGGAAGTGGTCGAGGCAGATATATTAAAAACATTTAAAAGGTACTCACACAGGTACATGGATAGGAAAGGCTTAGAGGGATATGAGAAACATTTCCAGAAGGAAATCTAGACCGGCATGACCCAGTTGGGCTGAAAGGTCTGCTTTCCTGCAGTGTAGCTCTGTAATTTGATAACACCTGTAAGGACACACGCAGAGCTGATATTTGTATGCCTTGTACAGTATGTTAAAGTGTTGAGTCCTTCAGGTGAATCAATAGTGCATTATTGCAGAAGGTCATTGATGGGATGACTTTAGAGATCTCCTCAACAGCCCTGAGTGTGTGCAGTTACCGAGCACAATTAAAAATAATTGCTTTTAAATTGAGATTCCTTTCTTGAGATCGGTGCATATGACAGAGGGTGAGTGCCTGGGGCGGTAGGAGGCAGTCTTGTGCACTGGAGGGAGAGCCACAGAGACAAAAGCAACTGCCTGTATTCTGCGCTCTGCCAGTGTGTGATGGGACGATGCGGAGGGAGCTTCACTTTCTATCTGATCTGGAGAGTGTTTTATGGGAATGCCGTAGAAGGAGCTTTACTCTGTGCCTGACACCTGGCAGAGGGCCGACATAATTCCGTGGAATGTAGGAGACTGAGGGGGTGACCTTATAGAGGTGTACAAAACCATGAGTGAGGGTGAACGCACACAGTCTGTTTTCAGTCTAGTACTGAGGAATCAAAACTAGAGGGCATAGGTTTGAGGTAAGAGGGGAAAGTCAAAGGGGACATAAGAGAGAACTTCTTCACACAGTGGGTGTATGGAACAAACAGCCAGAGAAAGCAGTGAGGCGGGTACTATAATGATATTCAAAATATACTATTTGGAAAAGTACGTGAATAAGAATGATTTCCCTTGTTAATGTTAGTCCAGAACTGCTCTCCAAAACAGGCTGTGTTCTACCTGGAGACCCGTCTCATCCAACAAGTAACTCAATGAATAGTGATTGTTGCTGAGCTGTTACGCAGATCCTGTGTCCTGGATAACTTCACTTAGATGGTTCCCACCATACAACCAAAGCTAATCAGAGTGAGAGTAATTGATTGAATTGATGTTTGTGGCTCCCAAGGCTGCTAAAGATGCAAAAAAAAAACCTTATTGTCTTTACTGCCGAGTTGCAGACCGGACACAAAAAATATAGTGTAGCGGCTCGCCTGGCGTGGACTTGTGCTGGTGTGCGGCTTCACAGTGCGTACAGCGGACACTCCCACCTCCCGGTTAGATCCCAACCTCCGCCCTGGTCCGAGTGGGGTTTGAGTGTAACCCCAAGAGCCATGAGCATTTCTGCTCACTCCCCAGCGGTGGGCTGGAGGCTACCGGCTGCTGTTAGATTGCCCTTCCCCACTCTGCCAAGTGTTAGGATGAGGAGTGGAATCTGTGGACTTATACTGTTACGGGGCACAGAAACCGGCCCTTCAGCACCAGCTGGTCCATGCCAAGAGCATAGATCCAGAACTGCACAGTACAGGCCTTTAGGTACTCAGTATCGACCTTTCAACCTACTCCACAATCAATCTAACCCTTCTCTCCCACATAGCCCTCCATTCTTCTATCATCCGTGAGCTTATCTAAGAGTCTGTTAAATGTCGCTAATGTATCTGCCTCTACCACCACCTCAGGCAGTATGTGCCATCATGCACCTGTGTAAAATAACTTCCTCTGACATCCCCACCCCACCTTTCCTCATATCGCCTTAAAATCACCGTCTCGCATTCACTATTTCTGCCTTGGGAAAAAGGTGTCAGCTATCCAATCTGTATATGCCTGTCATCATCTTATACACCTCTATTGTCTCCTCTCATTCTTCTTCACGCCAAAGAGCTTACACAGCCTTTCCTCATAATCCAGCTCTCTAATCCAGACTGCAGCCTGGTAAATTTCCTCTGCATCCTCTCCATCCCCTCCCTATAGTGAGGCGACCAGAACTGAACACAAGACTCCAATTGTGGTCTAACCTGAATTTTATAACCTGAGCTGCAACATTACCTCATAGCTTTTGATTTCAATCCCCTGACTAACGTAGACCAGCACACCATATCCCTTCTTAATCACCCTATCAAACACCCATCGTGCTAGTCCCATTTGCCCACTTTTGGCCCATGTCCTTCCAAACCTTTGCCTTTGTACCCATCCAAGTGTCTTTTGCCTGCTCCTACCTCTGCCTCAAGGGTTGACCCTTGTTTGACCTCCCACCTTGCAGCACCTCACACCTGTCGAAATTGAATAGCATCCATTATCCTCAGCCAACATCTAAAATGGACCGCACCGTATCTGAATTCAGATCTATTAATCCAGGTACAACCTGGTTCAAATCGTCATACTGCATGGGAAAGGGCTCTTCAGCCAAGGTGTTCATCTGAACTAGTCCCATTTGCCTGTATTTGACCTGTATTCCTCTAAACCTTTCCTATTCATGTACCTGCCCAAGCATCTTTTAAACATTGTAATTGTACCTACCTCTTTCACTTCCTCTGGCAGCTCGTTCCACAAATGGACCACTCTCTGGGTACAAATTTTGTTCCTTAGGTTCCTATTATATTTCTCCCCACTCACCATAATCCCGTGCCCTCTAGCTCTTGACATTCCCCCGACTCTGAGTAAAAAAAATGCCCCTCAAGATCTCATTAACTCTCTCTCCCCTCATTGGGTTCTTGATGCCCCAATCCTGGGAAAAGGATTGATTTACATCTTCTATGCCCCTCATGATTTTATACATGTCTATAACGTGTTCCACGCTCCAAGGAATGAAGTCCTAGCCTGTCCAACCTCTCGACAGCTCATTTTCCCCATGTTCCGGCAACTTCCTCGTCAATCTTTCTGACTCTTTACAATTTAATATTGTCTTTCCTATGCCAGGGTGACCAAAACTGAACACAATACACCCAAGTGCGGCCTGGCAAATGTCCTATACAACTGCGATCTCCCAGCTTCTGTATTCAGTGTCCTGACACCATTACGGCAAACTCTTTCTTCACCACCTGTCTATAGTGACACCACTTTCAGGAAACCATGAACCTGAACTCCTAGGCCCCTCTGTTCTACAACAATCCCCAATGTCCCTCTGCTTCACTGTGAAATCTCTACCTTGACTTGAGTCACTAGAACACAGCACCTCATATTAGTCTGACCTACCAGGATGCTGCCTGGGTTAGAGAGCATGTCTTATGAGGATAGGTTGAGTGAGCTGGGGCTTTTCTCTTCGGAGCAAAAGTGAATGAGAGATGACTTGTTAGAGGCATATGTTGTGAAATTTGTTGTTTTGTGCTAGCAATACAGTGCGATACATAAAATACCACTATTGCAATGAACATGTATTAAAATTAAGTAAATAATGCAAAAAGACAGCAAAATAACGAGTTAGTTTTTATGGGTTCATGGACCATTCAGAAATCTCGTGGCAGAGGGGACGAAGTTGTTCCTAAATCATTGAGTGTGGGTCATCAGGCTCCTGTACCTCCCCCTGCTGGTAGAACTGAGAAGAGGGCATGTCCTGGATGGTAGGGGTCCTTAATGTTGGATGCTGCCTTCTTGAGACGTCACCACTTGACAATATCCTCAATGGTGGGAGGACTGGGCCAGTGATGGAGCTGACTGAGTCTCCAAACCTCTCCTGTGCATTGGAGCCTCCATACCAGGCTAAGATGCAACCTGTCGGAATGCTCTCCATAGTACATCTGTAGGGTTTAGCGACGTACCAACTCTACTCAAACTCGGGACAAAGTAGAGCTGTTGCTGTGCCTCCTTTGAGATTGCTTCAATATATTGGGCTCAGAGTAGATCCTCTTGGGATGTTGACACCCAGGAACTTGAAGCTGCTCACCCTTTCCACCGCTAACCCTTCAATGAAGACTGGTGTGCGTCCTCCTTCCCAGAGGTCCACAATCAGTGGCTAGGATTTGATAACATTGATTGTGAGATTGCTGTGAAGCTACTCAGCCATCTGATCTACCTCACTCCTCCTCGTCGTCGTCTGCCAACAGTGGTGACATTATCACCGCTGACGCGGTGGCCGCAGTGGGCATCATTCTGCCAACATTGGTAACATTGGTGAATTTCTAGATGATGTTTGAACTTTTCAAAAATCAAAATGAAGAATAAATAGCTCTTTGAAAGTGGCCGCACAGGGTGAAGAAAGTGAATGACACACGTGCCTTCATTAGTTGAGACATTGAGTTCAAAAGTCAGGAAGTTATGCTGCAGCTTTATAAAACTCAAGTCAGGTCACATCTGAAGTATTGCCTATTGTTCTGGTTCTCCCATTTCATGAAGGATATGGAGGTTTTTGGAGAGGGTGTTGAAGAAGTTTACCAGGATGTTGCCTAAATTAAAAGGCATAAGCTATAGGGAGAGGTTGGACAAACTTGGGTTGTTTTCTCTGGAACGGCGGAGGCTGGGAGGAGACCTGACAGAAGTGCCATCCTCCTCTGCGTGTCGATGGCTCCTCTGTAGTGAGAGTTAAGTGCATCAAGTTCCTGGGAGTTTGCGTCAAAGATGACCTCACTGCTCCCTCAATCTCACCTCCCTGTATAAGAATGTACAGCAGCACCTCCACTTCCTGAGGCAAGTGAGGCCCCTCCCCCCATTTTAACAGAATTTTACAGGAGCACCAAGGAGAGCATCCTGACAAGCTGCATCTCCATCCAGTATGGGAGCTGCAGAGCATCGGACTGGAAGTCCCTACAAAGGACAGTGAGAGCGGCCGAGAAGATCATCGTGGTCTCCCTACCCTCTGTCAGGGACACGTCAGAATGTACGCAAGGCCCTTCATATTATCAGGGGTTCCCCCCCCCCCCCCCCCATCCATTCAGCATCATCTTTGACATTGTAACATCAGGCAGGAGACTCCGACGCATGAAGTCAAGAACGTCAGGATGGGAAACAGCTTCTTCCCTCAGGCTTCTCAACTCCCTGCCACATCATGTTCGAAGTGCCACCACATAACCTGTACTGTACCCGTCAATGTTTAAATTATGCTCTTTGTTTTGTTTATCTATGTGTAATTCGTCTTTCAGATTTAATTCTTACTTTCCCAAGTTATTGTGTGTCATACATGCATTATGTGTACTACTGTGCTTTACGCCCCGGTCCAGAGAAACGTCGTCTCATTTGGCAGTTGCACGTATACAGTTAAATGACCACAAACTGAACTTGACCTGGTAAGGTTATGAGAGGCATACAGAACGCAGAGTCAGTATCTTCATCCCTAGGGTCAAAACGTATAACACCAGAGGGTGTGCGTTTGAGGAGACGGGTAAATGTGTGCACAAGATTTCGTACACAGACATTGGTGGATGTCTGGAATGTCCTGCCAGGGCTGGTGGTGCAGGCAGATATGGTGGAGGTGTTTAACAGACACTTCGATAGGCATGTGAAGGTGCAGAGAATGAGGGATAGGGACATTGCAGGCAAAGGGGATAAATTCACTTGTGTTTAATTAATAGTTTAATCAACATAATGGTTTAGTGCTGAATTGTTCTATTTTTTTGTTCTAGTGTGGCCTTCCCTCCTCACTAACCCCCCCCCCACAGCACAGTGCTCCCTCCTCACTACCCCCCCCAACAGAACAGTGCTCCCTCCTCACTACCCACCCCCCCACAGCACAGTGCTCCCTCCTCACCTCCTCTCCCACGGCACAGTGCTCCCTCCTCCCCGCCCCTCCCACGGCACGGCGCTCCCTCCTCCCCGCCCCTCCCACGGGACGGCGCTCCCTCCTCCCCACTCCTCCCACGGCACGGTGCTCCATCCTCCCCACCCCTCCCACGGCACGATGCTCCCTCCTCCCCACCCCTCCCACGGCACGATGCTCCCTCCTCACTACCCCCCTCCCACAGCACGGCGCTCCCTCCTCACCTCCCCTCCCACGGGACGGTGCTCCCTCCTCACTACCCCCCTCCCACAGCACGGCGCTCCCTCCTCACCTCCCCTCCCACGGGACGGTGCTCCATCCTCCCCACCCCTCCCACGGCACGGTGCTCCCTCCTCCCCACCCCTCCCACGGCACGATGCTCCCTCCTCACTACCCCCCTCCCACAGCACGGCGCTCCCTCCTCACCTCCCCTCCCACGGGACGGTGCTCCATCCTCCCCGCCCCTCCCACGGGACGGTGCTCCCTCCTCACTACCCCCCCTCCCACGGCACGATGCTCCCTCCTCACTACCCCCCTCCCACAGCACGGCGCTCCCTCCTCACCTCCCCTCCCACGGGACGGCGCTCCCTCCTCCCCGCCCCTCCCACGGCACGGTGCTCCCTCCTCCCCGCCCCTCCCACGGCACGGTGCTCCCTCCTCCCCACCCCTCCCACGGCACGGTGCTCTCCCCTCCCCGCCCCTCCCACGGCACGGTGCTCCCTCCTCACTACCCCCCCTCCCACAGCACGGTGCTCCATCCTCCACACCCCTCCCACGGCACGGTGCTCCATCCTCCCCGCCCCTCCCACGACACGGTGCTCCCTCCTCACTACCCCCCTCCCACGGGACGGTGCTCCCTCCTCACTACCCCCCCTCCCACGGGACGGTGCTCCCTCCTCCCCACCCCTCCCACGGGACGGTGCTCCCTCCTCACTACCCCCCCTCCCACGGCACGATGCTCCCTCCTCACTACCCCCCCTCCCACGGGACGGTGCTCCCTCCTCACTACCCCCCCTCCCACGGGACGGTGCTCCATCCTCCCCACCCCTCCCACGGGACGGTGCTCCCTCCTCACTACCCCCCCCTCCCACGGCACGATGCTCCCTCCTCACTACCCCCCCCTCCCACGGGACGGTGCTCCCTCCTCCCCACCCCTCCCACGGGACGGTGCTCCCTCCTCACCTCCTCTCCCATGGCATGGTGCTCCCTCCTCACCTCCCCTCCCATGGCACGGTGCTCCCTCCTCCCCATCCCTCCCACGGCACGGTGCTCCCTCCTCCCCACCCCTCCCATGGCACGGTGCTCCATCCTCCCCACCCCTCCCACGGCACGGTGCTCCCTCCTCACCTCCTCTCCCATGGCATGGTGCTCCCTCCTCACCTCCCCTCCCACGGGACAGTGCTCCCTCCTCACCTCCCCTCCCACGGCACGGTGCTCACTCCTCACCACCCCCTCCAACAGCATTCCTTCCTCACCCCCTCCAAAAGTATTCCCTCCTCACTACCCCTACCACAGCATTCCCTCATCTCCCCCTCCCACAGCGTTTACACCTTCCCTCCTCCCATAACACTCTCTTTTCACCCCCTCCCACAGACCATCCTCCTCTCCCCCTCCCACAGCATTCCCTCCTCAACCCTCTCAAGTGCTCTCCTCACCGCCTCCCCCAGGAAACCCTCCTACCCAACTCCCACAGTGTTCACTCATAGTGCTCCTTCCTCACTCCTCCCACAGCACTCCATCCTCACCCCCTTCCACAACACACCCTCCTCATGCCCCAGCACTTCCTCCTTGCTGCCCTCCCATAGTTCTCCTTCTTCACTCCCCTCCTACAGTGCTCCCTCATCACACCCCCTTCACGGTGGTCACTCCTCACCACCGCTCCCACAGTGGTCGCTCCTCACCCCCTCCTAGAGCATTCCCTCCTCACCCCCTCCCACAGCACTCACACCTCACCCCCTCCCACAGGGATCCCACCTCATCCCTCCCACAATGATCCCTCCTCACCCCCTCCTACCGTTCCCCCTCACCTTTTCCACAGCACTCCCTCCTCACCCCATCACATGCCGTTCCCTCCTCACCCCCTCCCACAGCCATCCCTCCTCACCCCCTCCCACAGCCATCCCTCCTCACCCCTCCCACAGCCATCCCTCCTCACCCCCTCCCACAACGATCCCTCCTCACCCCCTCCTACCGTTCCCCCTCACCTTTTCCACAGCACTCCCTCCTCACCCCCTCCCACAGCCGTCCCTCCTCACCCCTCCCACAGCAGTCCCTCCTCACCCCCTCCCACAGCCATCCCTCCTCACCCCCTCCCACAGCGGTCCCTCCTCACCCCCTCCCACAGCGGTCCCTCCTCACCCCCTCCCACAGCAGTCCCTCCTCACCCCTCCCACAGCCATCCCTCCTCACCGTCCCTCCCACAGCGGTCCCTCCTCACCCCCTCCCACAGCGGTCCCTCCTCACCCCCTCCCACAGCGGTCCCTCCTCACCCCCTCCCACAGCAGTCCCTCCTCACCCCCTCCCACAGCCATCCCTCCTCACCGTCCCTCCCACAGCCATCCCTCCTCACCACTCCCACAGCCATCCCTCCTCACCCCCTCCCACAGCGGTTCCTCCTCACCCCCTCCCACAGCCATCCCTCCTCACCACCCCTCCCACAGCGATCCCTCCTCACCCCCTCCCACAGCGGTCCCTCCTCACCCCCTCCCACAGCAGTCCCTCCTCACCCCCTCCCACAGCACTGCTTCCTTGCTGCCCTTTTGTCAGCCCTGCACTGGGAACATTGTCCTTGACTTTGAGCGGACTTCTCTGGAGAGCAGATGGTATTTATATTTCAACAAACACACAGAACAGGCAAAATCGCCTTCAGCTGTGATGAATTCATTATCTCACATCCGTATATTATTCAGGAGGGCAGCCTGCACCAGCAGAACTCTGAGAGGCCTGCATTCATTTCTGCAGTGTGTCGAAACTTCAGAGGCAGAGCAGACGTGAGGAAAAGGTTCGGGGAATATCACAGACTCACCTCAAAATTAAGAGAGCATCAACTACAAGCAGCGAGCAGCCAAATGGGTTGGTTTTCTCTGAAGCAGTGGAGACTTGATAGTTTATGAAATTTCGAGAGGCAGGGGTATGGTAGATTATATCCCCCTGGTGGAAATATCAAATACAATGGAGCATAGTTTTATGTGAGCGGGGGGGAAAGTTGAAAGAAGATGTGCAGGGCAAGTTTTTTTAACACAGAGATTGGTGGGTGTTGGAATGTGCTGCCAGAGGTATAGATGGAGGCAGATTAAATACAGACGTTTAAGAGGCTGTTAGACAACAATGTGTAGGAGATAAAGAGATATGGACATTGTGCAGACAGGACGGGTTAGTCTTAGAACATAGAACATACTGTCACACATAGAAAATGCACTCATGCACTGGCCACACTATTAGGTACGCCAGTACTCCTGCTCATTAACGCAAGTATCTAATCGGCCAATCGAGCGACAGCAATTCCATGCAAAAAGGCATGTAGACGTGATCAGGAGGTTTAGATGCAGCCCAGATGAAGCATTAGAATGGGAAGGAAATGTGATCTAAGTGACTTTGACTGTGGAATGATAGTTGGCGCCAGGCGGGGTGGTTTGAGTCTCTCAGAAGCTGATGATTTCCTGGGATTTTCACGCACAGCAATCTCTGGAGTGTACAGAGAGTGATGTGAGAGCCGGAAAGTATCCAGTGAGCATCAGTCTGGTGGGGGAAAAGGTCCTGTTAATGAGAGAAGCCACCATTTCGGTGACTGCAGCCTCTCCGGGTCCAAACAAAGGTGGAATTGCTCGTTCTTTGCGAGTGTTGTGCAATTACAGGACCCTGCGGGAGACTGAGAACATCAAGCACTGTCCCACTGGAGAGCTGCTCGATGGCAGTGGAGCTGGTCTTGCTGCACATGGTGATAAATAGGACGGCTTCCTAGGCGGTGTGTGGAGTCCAACAAGCGGTACAAATGATTGATCAGGGCATTTGCCTTGTGGTCGGAAGACCCTGCTGGACGTTGCTAACGTAGAGTACCGCAAGTCCGGTTCACTGGCTGGTTGGCGAGACCGTGGGCGGGTGAGCTGTGTGGCCCCAGTCAGTGCCTGTTGCAGAGGAGATGCTGGGCTCGGTATTGGGGGGAGCTGGAGACCACGCTGGGTTGGGAGCTGGCCTCTCCCATCCAGTGTTTGCTCAGCAGAAGACGAGCTGGATTGTGTTTGGCTGGGGTTGCTCTAGTGTGTGATGAGGACTGCACCACCGTCAGAATCAGGTTTATTATCACCGGCAGGTGACGTGAAATTTGTTAACTTAGCTGCAGCAGTTCAATACAGTGCATAATCCAGCAGAAAGAAACAAATAATAATTAATAAATAAAAAATACTAATAATAAATAAACAAGTAAATCAAGTACATATATTGAATAAATTTTAAAAATGTAAAATTACAGAAATACTGTATTTTTTTTTTTAAAAGTGAGGTAGTGTCCAAAGATTCAATGTCCATTTAGGAATCGGATGGCAGAGGAGAAGAAACCGTTCCTGAATCGCTGAGTGTGTGCCTTCAGGCTTCTGTATCTCTTACCTGATGGTAACAGTGAGAAAAGGGCATGCCCTGGGTGCTGGAGGTCCTTAATAATGGACGAGGCCTTTCTGAGACACCACTCCCTAAAGATGTCCTGGGTACTTTGTAGGCTAGTGCCCAACATGGAGCTGACTACATTTACAACCTTCTGCAGCTTCTTTCAGTCTTGTGCAGTAGCCCCTCCATACCAGACAGTGATGCAGCCTGTCAGAATGCTCTCCACGTACAACTATAGAAGTTTTTGAGTGTATTTCTTGACATGATAAATGTCTTCAAACTCTTAATAAAGTATAGCCGCTGTCTTTCCTTCTTTATAACTACATAGATATGTTGGGACCAGGTTAGAACCTCAGAGATCTTGACACCCAGGAACTTGAAGCTGCTCACTCTCTCCACTTCTGATTCCTCTATGAGGATTGGTATGTGTTCCTTCGTCTTACCTTTCCTGAAGACCACAATCAGCTCTTTCATCTTACTGACATTGAGTGCCAGGTTGTTGCTGTGGCACCATTCCACTAGATGGCATATCTCACTCCTGTAAGCCCTCTCGTCACCACCTGAGATTCTACCAACAATGGTTGTATGGTCAGCAAATTTATAAATGGTATTCGAGCTATGCCTAGCCACACAGTCATGTGTATGTAGAGAGTAGAGCAGTGGGCTAAGCACACACCTCTGAGGTGCGCCAGTGTTGATCGTCAGCGAGGAGGAGATGTTATCACCAATCCGTACAGATTGTGGTCTTCCAATTAGGAAGTTGAGGATCCAATTGCAGATGGAGGTACAGAGACCCAGGTTCTGCAACTTCTCAATCAGGATTGTGGGAATGATGGCATTAAATGCTGAGCTATAGTCAATGAACAGCAATGTGACGGAGGTGTTTGTGTTGTCCAGGTGGTCTAAAGCCGTGTGGAGAGTCATTGAGATTGCATCTGCCGTTGACCTATTGCAGCGATAGGCAAATTGCAGTGGGTCCAGGTCCTTAATGAGGCAGGAGTTTAGTCTAGTCATGACCAACCTCTCAAAGATTTCATCACTGTAGATGTGAGTGCTACCGGGCGATAGTCATTAAGGCAGCCCACATTATTCTTCTTAGGCATTGGTATAATTGTTGCCTTTTTGAAGCAAGTGGGAACTACAGCTGGTAGCAGTGAGATGTTGAAAATGTCATTGAATACTCCCACTAGTTGGTTGGCACAGGTTTTCGGAGCCTTAACCAGGTACTCTATCTGGACCTTCTGCCTTGCAAGGGTTCACTCTCTTTAAAGACAGTCTAACATCAGCCTCAGAGACAGAGATCACAGGGTCATCAGGTGCAGCAGGGATCTTCACACCTGTAGCAGTGTTCTCCCTTTCAAAGCGTGGATAGAAGGCATTGAGTTCATCTGGTCGTGAAGCATCGCTGCCATTCATATTATTGGGTTTCGCCTTGTAGGAAGTAATGTCTTGCAGACCCTGCCAGAGTTGCCATGCATCTGATGTCACCTCCAACCTCATTCAAAATTGTCTCTGCCCTTGAAATAGCCCTCCACAAATCATACCTGGTTTTCTGGTACAGTCCTGGGTCACTAGACTTGACAATAGACAATAGACAGTAGGTGCAGGAGTAGGCCATTCGGCCCTTCTAGCCAGCACCTCCATTCATTTTTATCATGGCTGATCATACACAATCAGTACCCCGTTCCTGCCTTCTCCCCATATCCCTTGACCCCGCTATCTATAAGAGTTCTATCTAACTCTCTCTTGAATGCATCCAGAGACTTGGCCTCCACTGCCTTCTGGGGCAGAGCATTCCACATATCCACCACTCTCTGGGTGAAAAAGTTTTTCCGCATCTCTGTTCTAAATGGCCCACCCCTTATTCTTAAACTGTGGCCTCTAGTTCTGGACTCACCCATCAGCGGGAACATGCTTCCTGCCTCCAGTGTGTCCAATCCCTTAATAATCTTATATGTTTCAATCAGATCCCCTCTCATCCTTCTAAATTCCAGTGTATACAATGTATACTTGAATGTCACAGGTCTAGCCTTCAGCCAATGACGTACCTCCTGGTTCATCCACGGCTTTTGGTCTGGGAATATACAGTGGGCACTCACTCATCCACACAGGTTTTAATGAAGTTGGTAACAACTGCACCATACTCATCCAGGTTCGAAGGTGAATCCCTGAATACAGTCCATTCCACCGATTCAAAGCAGTACTGCAGGCCCTTCTGTGCTTCCCTTGACCATACCTCTCGGTCCTCACTGCTGGTGCTGCAGTCTTCAGCCTCTGCCTGTACTCAGGGAGTAGAAGTCCAGCCAGGTGATCAGACTTCCCGAAGTGTTGTGCTGATGACACGGCACAGCACACTCATGGACACATCCCAAGTTCATATAAATATTTTTTAATATAATTTATCTATTATGGGGCTTAGGGTGTTCTATTTTCATAGCTAGATGTGCTCGGAGCTGTGTTTGACTGTTAGTACAGTGCATGGTTTGCAAGGTCCACTGATTGCTTTGATCAGTTTAAACATTTTGGTGTCAGTGTAGCACTGGATTTCCTCCGCCTTTCTCTCCCACCATTCAGTTTTCATTATGCTTACTGCAGTCTCAAAGTTCAAACTACAAAGTAAATTTATTATCAAAGTGCATATATGTCACTATATACAACCCCGAGATTGGTTTTCTTGCGGGCATACTCATTAAATCCAAGAAGCGTATTGGCTGATTATTGACCTCAGGAGGAAGAAACCAGAGGTTCATGAATAAGTACTCAACGGTGGATCAAAGATGGGGGGGGGGTGCAACTTTAAATTCCTCAGAGGACCTGTCCCAGGCCCAGCATATCAGTGCAATTACAAAGAAAGCACAGTAGTGCCTCTGCTTCATCAGAAGTTTATGAAGATTCAGCATCACAGCTAAAGGGATCGTTTCCTCGCTGCCACTTCCGCAAGGCGACTCTGGGGTTCTCACGTTTAACTGTCGTTCATTCTTTGGGGCACTCCTCTGTTTCCGTGGATATTTGCGAAGAAAAAGCATTTCAGGATGTGCATTTCTCTGACATTAAATTGGACCGTTGAACCTTTGAAGCTCTGAAAACTTTGGCAAACTTCTCTAGGTGTGTGGTGGAGAGTATATTGGTTGATTGCATCATGGGCTGGTATGGGAATGCCAATGCCTTTGAATTGAAAATCCAACAGAAAAGTAGTGGATATGGCCAGTCCATCGCGGGTAAATCCCTCCCCACCTCGAGTACATCTACACAGAGCGTTGTCGCAGGAAAGCAGCATCCATCAAGAGGGATCCCCACCACCCAGATCACACTCCTTTCTCACTGGTGCAATCAGGAAGAAGGTACAGGAGCCTCAGGACTCCATCAGATTCAGGAACAATTATTACACCTCAACCATCAGCCTCTTGAACCAGAAGGGATAACTTACCTCAACTTCATTTGCCTCATCATTGAACTCTTCACACAACCTATGGACTCACTTTCAAGGACTCTTCATCTCACGTTCTTGATATTTATTGCTTATTTATTTATTACTACTCATTTTTTTCTCAGCTTAAGGTGGTAAACCCTGAGGTACGGGCAAAGACAAGCACCCTCATTTCTCAATTGCTAGGAACTTTCAGACTATTCTAGTGGTGCGTAATATTGTGATTTCTGAAGACTTACATCAATATTGCCACATAGGCCTAATTGTTTAATTGTGTAGTGGCTTTGGGATGTTACTATTGGGACAATTTCCTCTTTTAAATCAACGTATTTCTGGTGTTTTTAACTTATTGATCTCTGTGCATTATGTGTGCTTGGAATGGCTATATCTATTAAGTAAGTTGTTTTTGCATGCTTTTTCCGTATTATTCTAATCAGACAGTTGTTGTGGATTGTCCTGTCTGTAATAACGGATTGGTCATAATATAACTTGTAGCACTCTGCCTCTAAAACTGGACCCGGCTTGTATTTATAGTAAGGTATGGTGTCTTTTTTGAGTTTGTATTTTAAAGCTAGATTTTGCCTGTCTAAGTATTCAGATTGAGTTAAACGGCTGCAGGAACCTCTTATGTGTTGGATTGTTTCTGACTTCTCTTGGCATTTTCTGCATTTATCTTGAATTTGTTGGTCTTTTTGTGTGTGTGTGTGTGTGTGTGTGTGTGTGTGTGTGTGTGTGTGTGTGTGTGTGTGTGTGTGTGTGTGTGTGTGTGTGTGTGTGTGTGTGTGTGTGTGTGTGTGTGTGTGTGTGTGTGTGTGTGTGTGTGTGTGTGTGTGTGTGTGTGTGTACCACCTAGTGCTGCATTGCCAAGGAACCCTACTGCTTCTAGGAAGAGGTCTCCAACTCTGAGCCAGGTGTTCAAAGCTTCCTTGTTGATATCAAGCCTGCTCAGATCATGGGGATGTCTTCCACAGAGTGTCATGCTCTTCCATTGGGTAACCTTTTCTTCAATAGTAATAATTTCTTCAGTTTTCTGGGTTGTGCTGTAATTTAAGTGATATGCACAGTACTTCATATCAAAATTGCATATGTTTGCGTGGAGAACCGAACCCTGTAGTCATAGGGTTTTATCCGACTGCTGTGTAAACATGTTTTTGTCTATTCCTCCTTCTGGCCTAGGTCATGCTAATCTAAGTGCATTCACATGTACATAGTGTTTTCTAAACTTTATCATGTCAGTTCTTATATTTCTTTGTAAATTTTCCAGATTAGTTTTGGACCAAGATATTATGCCAAAATAATACCCTGCTCGTACCATCCTTCATTGATTCTATTATGGTTATTGAGTGTGTGAGAGAGAGAGTGTGAGAGAGTGTGAGAGAGAGAGTGTGTGAGAGTGTGAGAGAGTGTGAGAGAGTGTGTGAGAGTGTGTGAGAGTGTGTGAGAGTGTGTGAGAGTGTGTGAGAGAGAGTGAGAGAGAGTGAGAGAGAGTGAGAGTGAGTGAGAGAGAGTGAGAGAGAGTGAGAGAGTGTGTGAGAGTGTGTGAGAGTGTGTGAGAGTGTGAGAGTGTGAGTGTGTGTGTGTGAGAGAGTGTGTGAGAGAGTGTGTGAGAGAGTGTGTGTGAGAGAGTGTGTGTGTGTGAGAGTGTGTGTGTGAGAGTGTGTGTGTGAGAGTGTGTGTGAGAGAGTGTGAGTGAGAGAGTGTGAGTGAGAGAGAGTGTGAGTGAGAGAGAGTGTGAGTGAGAGAGAGTGTGAGTGAGAGAGTGTGAGAGAGAGAGTGTGAGAGAGAGAGTGTGAGTGAGAGAGAGTGTGTGAGAGTGTGTGTGTGAGAGAGTGTGAGTGAGTGTGAGTGAGAGTGTGTTACCATATATATATACTTTGATAATAAATTTACTTTGAAGTTTGAATCGATGAAAGACCACAAATAACCAATGTGCAAAAGGCAACAAACTGTGCAATTGCTAAAGAGAAAAAAATAATAACAAATAAATAAACAACAAATATCAAGAACATGAGATGAAGAGTCCTTGAAAGGTTATTCAGTGATGAGGCTGGATGAAGTTATCACCACTGGTTCATGAGGCTGATAGTTGAGGGGTAATAACCTGGAGGTGCGAGTCCTGAGGCTCCGTACCTTCTTCCTGATGGCAGCAGTGAGAAGAGAGCGTGGCCTGGATGGAGGGTGCTGCTTTCTTGTGGCAGCACGCCATTGAGATGTGCTCAATGGAGGGGAGGGCTTTACCTGCGATGGACCGGGCCATATCCACTACCTTTTGTAAGATTTCAGTCCCAGGGCTGGGCTTGCTCCAAAAATGTTTGAAGTAATCTCATTTTGTGATGGAAGAAACATCATTCTGCCATACGAGAAATGCTTCCTGCTTCTCTTCCAGTACCCTGGTGATATTTTTGTCATTTTTGTCAAATCAGTCTTGATAAAGTCATAGAATCAAAAGATCAAAGAAAACTACATTACAGAAATTACATTCAGCCCATCTAGTCTGTGCCAAACCATTTAAACTCTCTCATCCCATTGACCTGCATGCAGACCATTGTCCTCCATACCTACCCAAACTTCTCTTAAACGTTGAAATCAACATCACACACCCACTGCACTGGCAGCTCATTTCACACTTTCACCACCTTCAGTGAAGAATTTTCCCCTCATGTTCCCCCTACACATTTCACCTTTCAACCATACCCCATGACCTCTAGACTCACCCAACCTCAGTGGGAAAAGCCTGCTTGCATTTACCTTATCTATACCCCTCATAATTTTGTATACATCTATCAAAACCCCCTTCTTCAGGATTCCCCATCCCCTTTTCCCTCTCACCTCATCTCCTTGCCTGCCCAATTCCACCCTCATGTTCTCCTCCCACCTTTTCTTTCTTCCATAGCCTTCTGTCCTCCCCTATTAGATTCCCCCTTTTCCAGCCCTGTATCAGCCCAAAACATTGACTGTACTCTTTTCCATAGATGCTGCCTGAGTTCCTGCAGCATTTTGTGTGTTTTAAAACCCTGTCTATCTGTGCCACCACTTTCAAATGAATTATGGATCTGTACTCCCAGAACCCTTTGTTCTACCACACTCCTCAGCGCCCTACCACTCACTATGTAAGACCCACTCTGGTTGGCCCTCCCAAAGTGCAACACTTCACACTTGTCTGCATCAAATTCCATCAGCCATTTCTCAGCCCATTTTTCCAACTGATCCAGATCTTGCGGTCATCTCTGATAGTCTTCCTCGCTGTCCACTACACCCCCAATCTTGCTGACATCCACAAAGTTGCTGATCCAGTTAACCACATGGTCATCCGGATCATTGATATAGATGACAAGCAGCAATGGACCTAGCACCAATGCTTGTGGCGTTCCACTAGTCACTGGCCTCCAGTCAGAGAGGTAACCATCTACTACTACTCTCTGGTTTCTCCTGCAAAGTCAACATCTAATCCAATTCATCTTGAATGCCAATTGACTGAGCCTTCTTGACCAATCCCCCATGTGGGAACTTGTCAAAGGCATTGCTGAAGTCCCTGTAAGTGACATCCACTGCCTTGCCTTCATCTGGTAACATCTTTGAAAACCTCTAGAATATTGGTTAGACACAACCTACCACACACAAGACTAAGCTGACTATCCCTAATCAGTCCATGCCTATCTGAATATTCATATATCCAGTTTCTTAGAAGACCTTCCAGTAACTTTCCCCACTACTGATGGACTATAATTTCCTGGTTTGATTTTAGAGCCTTTCTTAAACAGCAGAACAGTATTAGCTATCCTCCAAACCTTCGGTACCTTACCTGTTGCTACGGGTGATTTAAATATCCCATCTGGGGCCCCTGCAATTTCTGCACTGGCCTCCCACAGAGTCCAAGGGAACACCTTGTCAGGCCCTGGGGATTTATCCGCCCTAATCTGCCACAAGAAAGCAAACACCTTTTTAATCTGCATAGGGCCCATGAACTCACTGCGCTTTTCTTCGCTTCTATAGACTCTTTGTCCATCTACAGAGTAAATATAGATGCAAAAAAAATCCATTTATGGTTTCCCCCATCTCTTTTTGCTCCACACATGGATTATCATTCTGATCTTCCAGAGGTCCCATTTTGACCCTTGCAATCCTTTCACTCTTAACGTATCTGTAGAAGCCCTTAATATTCTCCTTCACCTTGTCTGTTAGAGCAACCTCATGCCTTCTTTTAGTTCTACTGATTTCTTTCTTAAGTGTTCTCTCGCTTTTCTTGTACTCTTCAAGTACCTCATTTGTTCCCAACTGTGATGCATCTCCTTTATTTCCTAACCAGGTCCTCAATATGTCTCAAAAACCAAGGTTCCTTAAACCTGTTATCCTTGCCTTTTATTCTGACAGGCACATATAAGCTTTGTACTCTCAAACTTTCAACTTTGAAGGCCTCCCATTTACCAAGTACACCTTTGCCAGAAAACAAACTGTCCCGATCCACACTTGCCAGATCCTTTCTGATACCATCAACATTAGCCTTTCCCCAATTTATGCTCTCAACCTGAGTACCAGGCAGATCGTTTTCCATAATTACCTTGAAGCTAAAGGCATTATGATCACTAGATGTAAAGTTTTCCCCTACACAGACTTCTGTCACCTGCCCTGTCTCAACCCTAAATAGGAGATCAAGTATTTTACACTCTCTCATTGGGACCTCCATGTACTGATGAAGGAAACTTTCCGGAACACGTTTGACAAACCCTATCCCATCTAGTCCTTTTACAGTATGGGAGTCCCAGTCAATATGTGGAAAGTTAAAATCACCTACTATCACAACCTTATGTTTCTTGCAATCTCTCTACAAATTTGTTCCTCTAAATCCTGTGGGTTACTGGGGCATCTATAACATAGCACCATTAATGTGGCCATACCTTTCTTACTTTCTCGGTTCCACCCATAATGCCTCACTAGACGAGTTCTCCAGTCTGTCCCGAATGAGCACTTCTGTGACATTTTCCCAGACTAGTGGCACCACCTCTCCCTCTTTATCCCCTCCCACTCTATCACATCTGAAACAACAGAACCCTGGAATATTGAGTTGCCAGTCATACCCCATTCCCCCCACCCCCCCCCCGTGACTCATTCCACCGAGATGCAACACTGAGCGTCATAGGAAGTCATTCCTACCTGTTGCCATCAAACTTCACAACTCCTCCCTCGGAGTGTCAGACACCCTGAGCCAATGGGCTGGTCTTATTTCCACTTGGCATGATTAACTTATTATTTAATTATTTATGGTTTTTATATTGCTATATTTCTTCACTATTCTTGGTTGGTGCGGCTGTAACGAAACCCAATTTCCCTCGGGATCAATAAAGTATGTCCGTCTGTCCGTCCAAGTCTCACCAATGGCTACAATATCGTAATTCCGGGTGTTGATCCATGACCTGAGCTCATTAGCCTTTCCTACAATACTTCTTGCACTATAGTATATACAACTCAGAACGTTAGTCCCACCTTGCTCAACCTTTTGCTTCCTGACTTTGTCTGATATCTGAACAACATGTCTCATTAACCACTCTACCATCTGTTCTTGCACTCTGGTTCCTAATCCCCTGCAACTCTAGCTTAGCCACCCACCCTCCACCATGCAATACTAGTGAACTCTCCCACTAGGATATTGCTCATCCTCCAGTTTAGGTGCAGACTGTCTCTTCTGTACCGGTCCCACCTTCCCTGGAAGAGAGCCCAATGATCGAAAAACCTGAAGCCCTCCTTCCTACACCAACTCATTAGCCTCGTCTTAAACGCTGATGACATATTAGTAGCACAGCTTTCATTTTTTGGTCCGAGGGCTGACTTTGCTAATTTCATCACTGTACGTTGATTCCTCGACTGTGCTACAGTTTCATTCAGGGGCTTATGGGATGCCAGTGAGTCATCAAGACTGTTTGCAGATTGTGCTCAATGTTTACAGAGCCGCAACTTGTTGGCATCAAGAGGCTGTCAGCTTACTTTAGGTTTCTTTCGGTGCAGTTGGACGATGCGCATTGAGAGGACTGATCTAACCAGGTGATGATCAGTCCAACACTCCACTCCACGCATGGCTCTAGTGGCCTTGAGATTGCAGTGTCCCATCTGCCACAAGTGATGTAATGATGGAGCAGACTCAATGGGCCAAATGGCCCAATTCTGCTCTTACAGCTTATGGTCTTATAACCATGACGTGGTAAGAGCAGTTGAGTAGAAAGTGGTGATCAGTCATTTGTTGACACAGGTTAGCAGTGTTGGTAGGTGAGGCAAGAGCAAAGTCTCGATGGCTAATCCTACTCCATGTGTTCGATCTTCATTTTTCTGATTTGCCTTTCTAGAAAAAGGTGTAACTGCCCTTAGGCTCAGAAACAGAACTTTCGTCTGCGAGCCCGGTCTCACTTGATGCAGCAAGGTCGATGCTGTAACATGCCAGCTCTCGTGCTATGAGAGACACTCTTCGCTCAGGCCTATCTTCTGTCAGCAGATGGCACGAACCTGCTCAGAGAGTAAAAGAGCATTAATGGCAGGGGGGAGAGAGCACTTCAGAAATTTGTTCATGGACCCGCTACCTAAAACTAGAGTGCACTCGGTCAGGTCCCCAGTAACCCACTGCAACAGCCTCAACCTCCCTCCTACAATGGTTGAAGTCAAACAAGCCATTGCTCACTTAAATTCTGGAAAAACCTCTAGGAATGATGGAATCCCTGCCGAGATCTTCGAGTAAATGGGTCCAGTCGCACTGGGCTTTCCATGACATCATTTGTGAAGATGAAGACATGCCCAATGAATTCTGAGATACTTTGATATTACCTCTTTTCAAGAACAAAGGCTGCAAAAGCTGACTGCAGAAACTAGCACGGCATCTCACTGTTGTCGATCGCCATGACGATCCTACCCCGCATCATTTTCAGCCATCTAATCATCTCCACATCAGATAAGAACCCACTGGAGACACAGAGTTGGTTCTGCCCCTGGAAGAAGCACCTGTGATAAACTTGCAGAAGTGTTCAGTGACCTTTTCAGTCTCTCATTGCTACAGTCAGAAGTTGCTACTTGCCTCAAAAGGGCAGCAAATGTTAATCCCAGTGGCGAAGAGGAGCAGGGTGAGCTGCCTTAACAACAGCCGTCCAGTAGCACTCATATCTACGTTGGCTCTTCGTGTGGCCTTGGATCACCTAGAAACTCCACAAATACCCATGTCAGGATGTTGTTTTTTGACTATGGCCCAGTGTTCAACACAATCATTCCTTCAGTTCTGATCTAGAACTTGGGCCTCTGTACTTCCCTCTGCAACTGGATTCTCGATGTCCTAACTAGCAGACCACAATCTGTGTGGATCAGAAATAACACTTCCACCTCACTGGCAATCAACACTGGCCCAGCTCAGGGGTGTGCTCTACTCTCTCCACACACGTGACTCTGTGGCTAGGCCCAGCTCAAATGCCATCCATAAACTTGCTGATGATACAGCTACTGTTGGCAGAATTTCGATGGTGATGGCAGGAGTGAGACACATCAGCTGGTTGAGTGGTTTTACAGCACTTGCACTCAGCATGAGTAAGATCAAAGAACTGACTGTGAACCTAAGAAAGGGTAAGATGAGGAAGCATATTCCAGTCCTCAGAGGGATCAGAACTGGAAGGAGTGAGCAGCAAAGTTCTTGGGTGTCAAAATATCGCAATGTAGGATATCTCCTGATTCAGGAACAGCTGCTTCTCCCCTAACATCCGATTTCTGAATGGACATTGAATCCACGAGTACTACCTCACTACTTATTTTATTTCTGTTTTCGCACTGCTCATTTAATTTAACTATTTAATATACTGTAACTCGCGCCTTTTTCTATTATTTTGTATTGCATTGTATTGCTGCTGCAAAGACAACAAGTTTCACGAAATACGTCAGGGATGTTAAACCGATCGATGTGATGTTTGCTGTCCATCAGGTTCAAGAAAAATATATCGAGCAGAACCTGGCTCTCTGCATTGCCTTTGACATGGTAAACAGTGAAGCACTCTGGACAATCTTGTCAAAGTTGGGATGCCCACACATTCGCCAATCTTTCTTGCTTCTTCCGTAACAATATGACTGGCCTTGTCCTCTGAAATGGAAAGCCCCAGAGCCACTCAATATCCCAAATAGTGTGAGGCAAGGGTGTGCGCTGGCTCATGTGCTGTTAAACCTCTTTTTCACACGCATACTCAACCGTGCAGTTGGGAACCATGAACACAGGGTTTACTTACAGACTTTGATCTGTGTCACCTAAAATCAAAATCTAAGATGTTTAAAAGAGTCATCCTTGAAGCACTCTATGTGGACCACTGCACTCTAATAGCCCACACACTGTCAGATCTGCAACTTGTCAGTCACAGGTTCACAGAAGTCTCACTTTTGTTTGGCCTCACCATCAGCCTGGACAAAACCGAGGCGTTATCTCAGCCCATCAAAGGCACAACACTGAGGGTAGTAAAGGAATTTGGATACCTCCACAGTGTCATCTCCAGTGAGGGTTCCTTGGTACAGAAATTAATGCCAAGATTTGCAAGGCTAGTCAGAGGATGGGCTGCCTGCGATCATGTGCTCAGCCAGCACAATATCCAGATGTCCATGAAGATCAGCTTGTACAAGGCTGTTGTCCTCACTCTCCTCCTGTGTGGTTGTGAAACGTGGACCGTATACAAAAGGCAAATCAAAGTGCTGGAGCACTTCCACACACACACACAGCCTGAGATCCACTGGCACGACCGTGTCACAAACCTGGAAGTCCTCAATAGGGTAAAGACTAGCAGTGTTGAAGCCATGATCCTGAAAGGCCAACTTCATTGGAGCAGACATGGTTAATGCATGGAGGATTCCAGACTTCCTAAGCGGCTGCTCTATGGCCAGTTATCACGGGAAGACAGAAACCACAGCAGACCTCAGTAGAGATTTAAAGGCTGTGTGAAAGCCAGCATTGCTTATAATGGGCTCGCTCCCTGGCATCTGGAACATAGGACGCGAGACAGAACTGGTTGAGGCGCCTTGGTTAAACTTACTCTCAGCGACTTAGAAGACAGGCATTACGTGGAACTGGAGACTACCGGACAGGAGAGGAAAGCAGAGACAGCCATCCCAACAGAATCAGGACCTTTCCTTTGTCCACACCGTATGCCGTTCAAGAACTGGCCACCACAGTCACCTCCAAACACATATCAGAAGAGCCACACAAACACAGTCGTCACAACCAAAGTCAATGGACGACCAGCCCGCTGTGTGTGACTGTTTGCACGGCAATTTGTACGCTGGCTCAGGAGGAACACCGTTTTGTTTGGCTGTATTCATGTCTATGGTTGAATGACAATTAAATTTCAACTTTAACTTGAATTTGAGGTCAGAGTGGAATGGCCAGACTGGTTCGGGGTGACGGGAAGGCGACAGTAACTCAAATAACCACACGTTACAACAGTGCTTCTCTGAACTCACAACACGTTGAACCTTGAAGTGGATGGGCTACAGCCGCGGAAGAGCACAAGCGCACACTCAGAGAGTGTAGAACACAGAACAGCAAGACATTGGACAGGCCATTGCCCACAATGTTGTGCCAGTCTTGAAGCCAATTCTTACTAAATGTTCTCCTCCTGTGTAGCAAGGATCAGTTCTATTTGTCAGGCACATTCACATGGAATAGGAATTTACTGTGGTGAGTTGGTGTGACATGCAGCAAAAAAAAATTATTAGAATAAAGAATAAAAAATAAAATCACAGGTTAAAGTACAGATATGGAATGTACAGGAATACATAAATAGCCATGTGTCGTTACAATGTGAACAACATCATAAAAAGTGGTTTAAACTGGCTGAAGTGCGGTGGTTTTGGTAATAGGTGGGGGATGGTGAGAGGAGGCAAACTAGAATGAATGAATATCCCTCCATTCCCTTCACATTCCTGTGTCTATCTAAAATCCTCCTAAACTCCACACACAAAGCTGCTTATTTCCACTACTACGCCTGGTAACCCTTTCCAGGCACCCACCATTCTCTGTCCCTCACATCTTTCCCCCTCATCTAAATTATATGCCCTCTAGTGTTTCTACCCAGGGCAAAAGACTGTCTATGTCTCTCATAAAGGGTAGCATGACACTTGGGGTGTTCCAGAGTTCAGAGTTCAATTCAGGCGCTGTCTGTAGGTTGTTAATACCGTCTCCCCTTCGACCATGTGCGTTTCCTCCAGGTGCTCTGGTTTCCTCCCACATTCCAATGACCTACCATTCAGTAGATTAATTGGTCATGCAAATTGTCCGGTGACTGGGGTTAAATAGCAGGGTGTCGCCGCTCGTTGGGCCAGAAGGGCCTGTTCCATGCTGCATCTCTAAATTTTAAAGAAAAATGATTTTATAAACTTCCGTCAAGTCTCCCCTCAGCCTCCGCCACTCCAGGGAAAATATCCTATATTTGTTCAATCACTCATTATACTCTCTAATCCAGGCAGCATCCTGGCAAACCTCTTCTGCATCCTTCCTGTAATGCATATATGTCAAACTCAAGGCCCGCGGGCCAAATCCGGCCCGCGGTGGAATTATCTTTGGCCCGCGAGATAATATCTAATTACTATTAAAGCTGGCCCCAGTAATCGAAGCGCCTATGGCGTATGATATGGCTAATGCTGAGTTTATTCAGGTACCAGGTTTTCAGGGTTTTTAGTGTTTATTCGGCAGTCTTCTTCATAAGAAACGGAATTTGTAAAGTGAAACACTTTGTAGTTATAGCAGAGACTGAGACACATGAGAGCAGGCTGAAAAAACGGAGGCAACGAAAGCTGCGTTCGCACGCGTCCGACTGCTCCGGCCCGCATGAAGCTGCATTTCGCTCAATCCGGCCCGTGACCTAAAATGAGTTTGACACCCCTGCTTAATGGGACAAGCACAAACTTCATGAGCAGTCTGGCTAAAATTTTATATGCTACAACATGATTTCCTTACGCTCATACTCAACATTCCAACTAATGAAGTCAAGCATGCCATATGCCTTATATTCTCTGTGTAGTGAACAATGAGTGACATAAATTAGAAAACTGAGGAGAGAGAAACCTACAAATTAAAAGATGGAACATTCTTTTCTCTCTATGGTTTTTCAAAATTGGAGCAGGAACTGAGTGTTTAGATCCTGACCCTCTGCCTGTATTTACTAAGCTCATAACACCAACTAGGTGTCACCTTTAAATTCCTGGGTGTTAACATACCTGTCCTGGGGGCAACACGCAGGTAATCGTAATCACAAGGAAAGCATGACAGCACCTTTACTTTCTTGGGATGTTAAGGATGTTCAGCTTGTCACTGAACACTAACAAACTTCTACAGATCTGCTATTGAAGGTATGTGCCGGACCATAAGAAGCTGCAGAGAGTAGACTCACTCTGCCAATCACAGGCACTGCCATCCCCATCATTGGTAGAATCTGCAGGAGGTGCTGCTTCAAGAAAGTAACGTCCATCATCAAAGATCCCCACCAACTGGACCATACCACCTTCTTGCTGCTCCCATCAGGCAGAACGTACAGAACCTTGAAGTCCCACACCGTCAAGTTCAGGAATAGTTACTGCCCTTAAGTCAATTGGTTCCTGAGCTAACCAACACAACCCCAATCACTGCCTCAGTATAGCAATACCGTGACCACCTTGTACTACAATGGACTTTATTTTTGTGTTCTTCCTTGTAAAAATCGGTTATAATCTATGATTTTCTTGTGAACATTGTGTCTCTGTGTGCCTGTGATGTTGCTGCAAGTTTTTCATTGCATCTGGACACACATGGACTTGTGCATCTGACAATAAACTCAACTTTGACTCTGAGGGAGGCACGATGGTGAGCACAGAGGCAGTGGCCTCTTGGAGTGAACCTTCACTCCAAGGTTTATGCTTTTGTGGTTTCTCACCAGTTGTAAGGCCGGCTGGTGGCGCGATAGCATCAGTGCCGGACTCCGGAGTGAAGGTTTCCGACTTTGAATCCAGGTCGGGCCACCCCCGAGCACGCTTTCCATCCGTGCCGGGTTGAGTGTCGAGCTAGTCACTCAGCCTCGTAAAAAAAAAACAAGGGTCGAGTCAGGAACATTCATATCGTGACCCAGTTAATCCAAAAGGAGACGAATCCTGAACCAAGTGCCAGACAAGAATGGCTGACTGTCTGGTGTGACACACTAAAAAAAAATTGAAAAAAAACAGTTGTAAGAACATGAAACATGGAATAGTGCAGCAAGAACAGACCCTTTTCTCAATGATGTCTGTGCCAACCCCAAGGCCAAATGGAATTAATTCTATCTACCTACATATGGTCTGTCTTGAATTGAATTAACTTTATTTCTTACATCCTTCACATACATATGGAGTAAAAATCTTTACGCTACCTCTCCGTCTAAATGTGCAATGTACGATTTATAGTAATTTGTAATAAATTGTATTTACAACAGGACAGTCAATATAGCATAGAAATACAATTGTATCAACCTGGTGGAAGAAGCTGTTCCACCTGGCTTTTATGCTGCGGGAGCAACTGGAACAGTTTGTGGTTGGGTCCCCAATGATCCTTCAGGCCCTTTTAATACACTTGTCTCTGTAAATGTCCTGAATAGTGGGAAGTTCACATCTACAGATGCGCTGGGCTGTCCGCACCACTCTCTGCAGAGTCCTGTGATTGAGGGAAGTACAGTTCCCATACCAGGCAGTGATGCAGCCGGTCAGGATGCTCTCAATTGTGCCCCTGTAGAAAATCCTTGGGATTTGGGGTCTCATGCCGAACTTCTTCAACCGTCTGAGATGAAAGAGGCGCTGTTGTGCTTTTTTCACCATATAGCTGGTATGCACAGACCAAGTGAGATCCTCGGTGATGTGTATGCTGAGGAACTTAAAGCAGTTCACCCTCTCAACCCCAGATCCACTGATGTCCATAGGGGTTAGCCAGTCTCCATTCCTCCTGTAGTTCACAACCAGCTCCTTTGTTTTTGCAACGTTGATGGAGAGATTGTTTTCTTGACACCACTGTGTCAGGGTGATGATTTCTTCTCTGTAGGCAGCCTCATTGTTATTTAAGATTAGGCCAATCAGTATAGTGTTGTCAGCAAATTATCAGATTGGAGCTGTGGGTGGCAACACAGTCATGGGTATAGAGAGAGTAAAGGAGGGGACTTAGGATACAGCCCTGAGGGGCTTCTGTGTTGAGGATCAGAGGGGCAGAGGTGAGGGGGCTCACTCTTACCACCTGCCGGCGATCTGACAGGAAGTCCAGGATCCAGCTGCACAAGGCAGGCTGAAGGCCGAGGTCTCTGAGCTCCTTGTCAAGCCTGGGGGGAATTATGGTGTTGAATGCTGAACTGTAGTCCAAGAACAGCATCCCCTCCATCCCCTGCCTGTTCATGTGCCTAGAGGCCTCTTAAAAATGCAAAGTTATTACAGCTCGTGTGTCGGAGTTTGAAGTTCACTTCTGTCATCCTCTGTAAGAAGGTCTGTACATTCTTCCTGTGTGCGTGTGGGTTTCCTCTAGTTTTCTTCCACGTTCCAAAGACATAGAAGGTTAATTGGTCATTGTAAATTGTCTGGTGATTTGGCTAGGGTTAAATCGGTGTGTTGCTGGGTGGTGTGGCTTGAAGATCCTGTTCCACGTTTTATCACTAAATAAATAAATAAAAAGAATGCTCCTGTTATGTCTGCCTCCACCACCACCACTCTGTAAAAATATTTGCCCACACATTCCTTTGGACTTTCCTCCTCTCACCATTAATTTTAGCCTTCGAATATTAGACATTTTTACCCTGAGAAAAAGACTCCGACTGTCTTTGCCGCTCGTAGTTTTATTGAATTCACCCCTCAGCCTCTCATGCTCCAATCTAACCTCTCCTTATAGATCATGCACTGTAATCCAGGCAGCATCCTCGTGAGCCCCTTCTGCACCTCATCAAATTCTCCACAGCCTTCCTGTAACAGGAAGACCACAAATGCACAGTACTCCACTGAAGTCTAGTAAAGGCCTTAACTAAAGTTTTATACGGCTGTAATGTGACTTCCTGACTCAGTGACCCGACCGATGGAAGAAAGCGTGCCACACGCCTTCTTTTACCACCCTGTGTACCTGTGCTGCCATTTTCTGGGAGCTATGGACTTTGACCCCAAAATCCTTCTGTGCATCAATGCTGTTGGGGGTCCTGCCATTAACTGTGTACCGTCCCCTTACATTAGACCTTCCAAATTACAACACCTCACACTTGGCTGGATTAAACTCTATCTGCCATTTCTCTGCCCATATCAGCAACTGACCCTTTGATGTGGCCTTCACCTATTTTTAAGGTGAATAGGTGATGGGGTACCTCAAAGTGGTATGCAGTGATGATTCCTCACTTCCTCAACTCAGTAATCAGAGGTGCAAAGTCACTCCATTATGGTTAACTTGCAGATTGAGTCAGTAGTAAGGACGGCAAGTGCAAAGCTAGCATTTATTTTGAGAGGACAAGAATATAAAAGCAATGCTTAGGTTTTATTAGCCATTGGTCAGACTGCACTTGGTGTATTGTGAGCAGTTTTGGGCCCCTTATCTAAGGAAGGATGTGTTGGCATTGGAGGCGGTCCAGAGGTTTGCAAGGATGATTCCGGGAATGAAAGGGTTAACGTACGAGGCCCATTTGATGGCTCTGGGTCTGTACTCGCTCAAGTTTAGAAGAATGAGGGGGAATCTCATTGAAACCTATCAAATGTTGAAAGGCCTAGAGAGAGTGGATGTGGCCAGGATGTTTCCCATAGTTGGGAAGTCTAGGGCTAGAGGGCACAACCTCAGAATAGATGGATGCCTCTTTAGAACAGAGCTGAGAAGGAATTTTTTTACCCAGAGGGTGCTAGAATTCATTGTCACAGATGGCTTTGGAGGCCAAGCTCCTGGGTATATTTAAAGCAAAGATTTATGTTCTTGATTTGTAATGGTACCAAAGGTTACAAAAAGAAGGCAGGATAATGGGGTTCAGAGGGATAATAAATTGGCCATGATGGAATGGCGGAGTAGATGTGATGGGCCGAATGGCCTAATTCTTCTCCTATGTCTTATGGGTCTTCTCTTAGAGGTAATTTGTTGGGATCAGGAGTGGGTTATTCAATCCCTCCAGTCTCCTGCCCCCTCCCCCCAAAACATCACAGCTTATCTCAACATAGGCTGAACTTTTCAATCTCAATAACCTCACACCTCACCTGTCAAGAACAAACCTCCACAGACTCTGATTCCCAACATCCTCTTAGGACAAGAGTGCTAAAGGCTCACACAGAGTCTGGGAGAAGAAAATTTGCCTTATGTCTATCTTTAAAAAAGACTCTCCTTCTTAGAGCCATTGAGCCAGGCAGCATGGGAAACGGGCGCTCGGTCCAACTCAACTGTGCAGACCCATTTGCTCACTTTTGGCCCTTAGCCCTCTAAACCTCTCCTCTCCACGTACTTACTGCATCTCAGTGACTTTTAAACATGGATGATGTGCCTGCCTCACCACTATTTCTCACAGCTCATTCCAGCTTCAGTGTGAAGAAGCTGCCTTTGATGTCCTTTTTAAAACTCTTGACTCTGATCATAAACCTCTGGATTTATAGCACACCACTCCCCCCCCCCCCCCCATCCCCGGGATAAAGGATTGGAATCAGATATATTACCACTGACACATACCTTGAAATTTGATATATGGCTTCAGAAATACAGAAAAGACATAAAAAATACAATGTTACAATAATAAAAAAGTGCAAAAGAGGAATGGTGAGGTAGTGTTCATGGGTTCATCAATTGTTCAGAAACCTGACGGCGGAGAGGAGAAGCTGTTCCTAAAACATTGTATGTGGGTCTTCAGGCTGCTGTACCTCCTCCCTGGTGGTAGTAATGAGAAGAGGGCAAGGCCCGGTTGGCGAGAGTCCTTGATGATAAATGCCATCTTCTTGAGGCCCCACCACCTGAATATGTGGTTAATGGCGGGGAGGGTTCTGCCTGTGGTGGAGCTGGTTGAGCTTACAAAACTCTGCAGTGTCTGGCGATCCTGTGCGTTGGAGACTCCATGTTAGGTGGTGATGGAACCAGTCGGGATTGTCTCCACCGTATGCCTGTAGAAATTTGCTGGAGTCTTTAGTGGCATACAGAATCTCCTCAAATTCTGAATGAAGTAGAATCAGCCGGAATACCTTCTTTATGATTGCTTCAGTGTTTTGGCCACAGGATAGATCGTCTGTGACTCCAAGGAACTTGAAGCTGCTCACCCTCTCCACCGCTGACCCCTCTACGAGGACTAATGTACTGGGCTGTGTCCACAGCTCTCTGAAGCTCCTTGCAGTCACAGGCTGAGAAGGAAATCTGTTAAACGGAGAGTGGTGGGTACACAAAATGCACTGCTGGGATGGTGGTAGAGTCAGATGCATGAGGGATCTTTAAGAAACTCTTAGATAGGCACATGGATGATGGAAAAATGGAGGGCTATGTGGGAAGGAAAAGTTAGATGATTTTAGAATAAGTTTAAAGGTCAGCACAACATAATGGGCTTGTACTGCACTGTAATGTTCTATGTTCTATGAAATCCAGAGTTGAATCTTCAACGGTTCAATCCAGTCCCCCCTCAATGCTTCTAAACCCCAGCAATGTTTGCAGATGCATCACAGAAAGTATCTGAAATGGATACATCACCTTTTGTACAGCAACTGCTCTGCCTGAGACTGCAAGAAACTTCAGAAAATTTTAGACAGAATTCAGCACATCACGGAGACCAGCCTCCCCTCCATGGACTCCGTCTACCCTTCTTGCTACCTCGCTAAGGCAGCCAACAAAATCAAAGTCCCCACCCACCCTGGACATTCTCCCTTCTTCCCGTCCCTTCGGGCTGAAGATACACAAACTCAAGAGCATGTACCACCAGGCTGTTGTGATGGAAAATAGCTGGTTCTTTGAGTCTCAACAGTAGAGGCCTGGACACACACAGTTTTAATAATAAGGAATTTATTTACAAGGGGAAGTCAGGTCAACACAAGCAACTACAATACACAGAAAGCGGTGTGGGGACAGGGTACAGTTACACATACAAAGAACAAGGGAAAAGCACTACAACAGCTATCCCCCTTGACCTTGGATAGCTGCGGCTCCCTTACCAGGACAAACAATAAACCTTCCCAAACATAAATCAATGCACTTACCTTCAATGAGGTGGTGTGTAAGAGAGACCGAGCCAGGCACATGTCTCACCTTTTATAGCATGGGGCTGGGTGCGATAATCCTGTTAAGGTGACCAATAATTTAGGTGTGCATTGATTAGTTGGGAGGGACCAAATGTTGATTGGCATGTGGTGTGTCCTCCAACCCGCCAGGTGGCAGTGCATCTGTCACGTGGCCGGTATCTCTGGATACACAGGCTCAAGGACAACTTTTAAACTACTGCTCAAAGACTATTGAATGGACAATTTACCTCATCGTGGCCCTTGCACTTTCTCTGTCTGTCTGCTCTGCATTTTATCTGTAGATACAACTCTGAATCCTTCATCAGACCTGATGAAGTCGGCTGTTTATTCCCCTTCATTGATGATGCCTGACCTGCTGAGTTCTTCCAGCATTTTGTGTGTGTTGCTTAAGATGTGTTTATATTCTTCATTCAGCCTTCTTTTTTTACTACCTGGATGTATTTTATGCTTGGAGGAGGCTGTACCGATGGCATGCAAACAAGTTTTCACTCTATCTTGATATATGTGACAATAATAACTTGTCCACCCTTCACTCATTTTAGGAATCAGGGAAGTAAAACTATTCTGATTGCGCCCAACACATTAACATCCTTCCCTAGATAAGGAGCCCAAATTGTGTTCCAGAGATAGTCTCGCCAGTGTGATATATAACCACTGCCTGCTTCTCAAATCAGTTCCTCTTGCAACAGGTCGCAGTTAAAGTCAAAGTCAAGTTTATTGTAAAATGAATAAGTCCATGTGCGCACAGGGTGCAGAGATTACCTGCAGCAGCATCACAGGCACGCAGCATCAGGTAAGCAACATTCACAGGAAAAACATAATTTAAGCTTAAGCTGTGCACAATTTTTACAAGAAAAAGCACATTGCGGTACAAAGTGGTCACAGTATAGCTACATTGATGCACTGATTGGGGTTATGCCGGCTGGTTGAAGGGAAATAGCTGTTACTGAACCTGGTGGTTTCCTGTGCTCAGTGTCAGATGTGGGAGGTCCAGGATCTCCCAGCCTCCCGGACGGCCATATTTGCACCCGATGTGTCGAGCCGCAGCTCCTAAGGGACCGCGTTAGGGAACTAGAGATGCAGCTCGATGACCTTCGTCTGGTCAGAGAGAGCGAGGAGGAGATAGAAAGGAGTTATAGGCAGGTGGTCACACCGGGGCCATGGAAGACAGTCAGGAGAGGGAAGGGCAAGAGTCAGGTACTAGAGAGTACCCCTGTGGCCATAACCCTTGACAATAAGTACTCCTGTTTGAGTACTGTTGGGGGGGACAGCCTACCTGGGGGAAGCAACAGTGGCCGTGCCTCTGGCACAGAGTCCGGCCCTGTGGCTCAGAAGGGTAGGGAAAGGAAGAGGAAGGCAGCAGTGATAGGGGACTGTATAGTTAGGGGGTCAGACAGGCGATTCTGTGGACGCAGGAAAGAAACGCGGATGGTAGTTTGCCTCTGGGTGCCAGGGTCCGGGATGTTTCAGGTCGCGTCCAAGATATCCTGCAGTGGGAGGGAGAACAGCCAGAGATCATGGTACATATTTATACCAATGACATAGGTAGGAAAAGAGAAGAGGTCCTGAAAACAGACTACAGAGAGTTAGGAAGGAAGTTGAGAAGCAGGACCACAAAGGTAGTAATCTCAGGATTACTACCTGTGCCACGCGACAGTGAGAATAGGAATAGAATGAGGTGGAGGATAAATGCGTGGCTGAGGGATTAGAGCAGGGGGCAGGAATTCAGATTTCTGGATCATTGGGACCTCTTCTGGGGCAGCTGTGACCTGTACAAAAAGGACGGGTTGCGCTTGAATCCCAGGGGGACCAATATCCTGGTGGGGAGGTTTGCTAAGGCTACTAGAAAGAGTTTAAACTAGAATTGTTGAACTGAAGAGTCTGGGGAAGGGGCAGTTGGATCACAAATAGAGAAAGCTTGGAGACAGTGTGTGAGGGAGGATAGGCAGGTGATACAGAAGGGATGTGCTCAGACTGATGGTTTGAGATGTGTCTATTTTAATGCAAAGAGTATTGTGAACAAAGCAGATGAGCTTTGAGCGTGGATCAGTACTTGGAGCTATGATGTGGTGGCCATTACAGAGACTTGGATGACTCAGGGACAGGAATGGTTACTTCAAGTGCCGGGTTTTAGATATTTCAGAAAGGACAGGTTTATCGAGGAGCAGATAGGGAAACAGATCCTGGAAAGGTGTAATAAAAACAGAGTTGTCGTGATGGGAGATTTTAATTTCCCAAATATTGATCGGTATTTCCCTAGAGCAAGGGGTTTAGATGGGGTGGAGTTTGTTAAGTGTGTTCAGGAATGATTCTTGACACAATATGTAGATAAGCCTACAAGAGGAGAGACTATGCTTGATTTGGTATTGGGAAATGAACCTAGTCAGGTGTCAGATCTCTCAATGGGAGAGCATTTTGGAGATAGTAATCATAATTCTATCTCCTTAACTATAGCATTTGAGAGGGATAGGAACAGACAAGTTAGAAAAGCATTTAATTGGAGTAAGGGGAATTATTGGGCTATCAGGCAGGAAATTGGAAGCTTAAATTGGAAACAGATGTTCTCAGGGAAAAGTACGGAAGAAATGTGGCAAATGTTCAGGGGATATTTGTGTGGAGTTCTGCATAGGTACATTCCAATGAGCAGGGAAGTTATGATAGGGTTCAGGAACCATGGTGTACAAAGGCTGTAATAATTCTAGTCAAGAAGAAAAGAAAAGCTTACAAAATGTTCAGAGAGCTAGGTAATGTTAGAGATCTAGAAGATTATAAGGCTAATAGGATGGAGCTTAAGAAGGAAATTAGGAGAGCCAGAAGGGGCCATGAGAAGGCTTTGGCAGGCAGGATTAAGGAAAACGCCAAGGCATTCTACAAGTATGTGAAGAGCAAGAGGATAAGACGTGAGAGAATAGGACCTATCAAGTGTAACAGTGGAAAAGTGTGTATGGAACCGAAGGAATTAGCAGAGCTACTTAATGAATACTTTACTTCAGTATTCTCTATGGAAAAAGATCTTGGTGATTGTAGTGATGACTTACAGCGGACTGAAAAGCTTGAGCATGTAGATATTAAGAAAGAGGATGCACTGGAGCTTTTGGAAAGCATCAAGTTGGATAAGTCGCTGAGACTGGATGAGATGTACCCCAGGCTACTGTGGGAGGTGAGGGAGGAGATTGCTGAGCCTCTAGTGATCATCTTTGCATCATCAATGGAACAGGTTCCAGAGAATTGGAGGTTTGCAGATGTTGTTCCTTTATTCAAGAAAGGGAGTAGAGATAGCCCAGGAAATTATAGACCAGTGAGTCTTACTTCAATGGTTGGTAAGTTGATGGAGAAGATCCTGAGAAGCAAGACTTATGAACATTTGGAGAGGTATAATATGATTAGGAATAGTCAGCATGGCTTTGTCAAGGGCAGGTCATGCCTTACGAGCCTGATTGAATTTTTTGAGGTTGTGATTAAACACATTAATGAAGGAAGAGCAGTAAGATAGAGCAGTAGATGTAGTGTATATGGATTTCAGTGAAGCATTTGATAAGGTACCCCATGCAAGGCTTATTGAGAAAGTAAGGAGGCATGGGATCCAAGGGGATATTGCTTTGTGGATCCAGAACTGGCTCACCCACAAAAGGCAAAGAGTGGTTGTAGACGGGTCATATTCTGCATGGAGGTCGGTGACCAGTGGAGTGCCTCAGAGATCTGTTCTGGGACCCCTACTCTTCGTAATTTTTATAAATGACCTGGATGAGGAAGTGGAGGGATGGGTTAGTAAGTTTGTTGATGACACAAAAGTTGGAGGTATTGTGGATAGTGTGGAGGGCTGTCAGAGGTTACAGCAGGACATTGATAGGATGCAAAACTGGGCTGAGAAGTGGCAGATGAAGTTCAACCCAGATAAGTGTGAAGTGGTTCATTGTGGTCAATCAAATATGATGGCAGAATATAGTATTAATGGTAAGACTCTTGCCAGTGTGGAGGAGCAGAGGGATGTTGGGGTCTGAGTCCATAGGATACTCAAAGCAGCTGCGCAGGTTGATTCTGTGGTTAAGATGGCATACGGTGCATTGGCGTTCATTGATCGTGGAATTGAATTTAGGAGCCAAGAGATAATGTGGCAGCTATATAGGACTCTGGTCAGACCCCACTTGGAGTACTGTGCTCAGTTCTGGTTGCCTCGCTACAGGAAGGATGTGGAAGCCATAGAAAGAGTGCAAAGAAGATTTACAAGGATGTTGTCTGGGTTGGGGAGCATGCCTTATGAGAATAGGTTGAGTGAACTTGGCCTTTTCTCCTTGGAGTGATGGAGGATGAGAGGTGACCTGATAGAGGTGTATAAGATGATGAGAGGCATTGACCGTGTGGATAGTCAGAGGCTTTTTCCCAGGGCTGAAATGGTTGCCACAAGAGGACACAGGTTTAAGGTGCTGGGGAGTAGGTACAGAAGAGATGTCAGGGGTAAGTTTTTTTACACAGAGAGTGGTGAGTGTGTGGAATGGGCTGCCAGCATCGGTAGTGGAGGGTGATACAATAGGGTCTTTTAAGAGACTTTTGGATAGATTAATGGAGCTTAGTAGAGGACTAAGGGTAAGCCTAGTAATTTCTAAGGTAGGGACAAGTTCTGCACAAGTTTGTGGACTGACGGGCCTGTATTGTGCGGTAGGTTGTCTATGCTTTTATGTTTCTATGGTGGCGTGGGACTTCAGGCTTCTGTACCTCCTGCCTGATGGGGTCAGTGAGAAGAAGGCTTGGCCTGGATGGTGGGGATCTTTCCCGATGGATGTTGCCTTCTTGAGTCACCCCTCCTGTAAATACTACCGATGGTGGGGAGGGATGATGCCTGTAGTGTACTGGGCTGAGTCCAGCACTCTCTGCAGTTTCCTCCATTCCTCTGCATTTGAATTGAACAGCAAGTGGTCAGCGTTGGGTATAAAATCATTTAGTGAATTGCAATGTCTCTGTCACCGTCTGTGAATGTAGTTGAAATCAAAGGCATTTGAATGAATTTCTAAGTTTTAGTGGCTCAGGATCGTGAGCTGTGGTGAGGGTCAATCAAAGGGAAATCTATTAATGCTCACATTAAGCAGATCATTGATGTAACTGACCTTACAAGTTTAATTATCCGCTCATCATTATGAAAGATCTGGTCTGGTCCCACCCTGTGATCAGTCGAAACACATCAAGACTATCTTTATCAAATAGTCACTGCAGGTAGACACCTGTAAACACTGAGGTGTACAGGCATTCTCTTTCTTTTGCCATGGCTGAAGATTCACACAGGTGTGTACATATATGTACATGCACAAACACACTCACACACATACACACACACCTATACACACACACACACTCACACTTCCTCTCTCTCACACACTCACACATTCTTTCTCTCTCTCGAACACTCACACATTCTTTCTGTCTCACGAACACACCCACATATGCACGCACGAATGTAACACGTACACACACATCACAATGAAGACAAAGCATATGCATGTGCATGCACCCATCTAACGCAAACATACACGCAGGAACAGTACACAACACAACTCACATGCGAGCACATGTTTTGCATACTCACGTATAGCAAATACATGCACAACACATGCGTGTTCACACAGACACACACAAAGGAGGGCTTGAGGTATAAGGAGAAGCAGGACAGGCCGGGTCTGAAGTGAAGGAGGTTTGCTAAAGAGGGTTGTAGAATCATGAGGGGTGTAGATAAGATGGATGGTCAGAATCCTTTTCCCCAGGGTAGGGCCGTCATCTAAACAACTTCTTCTGGCAGTTCATTCCATAAACTCACCGCCCTCTGTATGTAAAAATAGTTGTCCCTCATGTCCCATTTAAAACTTTCCCCTTTCACCTTAAACCTGTGCCCTCTAGATCTTGGTTCTATTTCTCTGAGAAAAGGACTGTCCACAATCACCCTGTCTCTGCCCCTCATGATTCTATACATGTCTATAAGGTCACCTCCTCATTCCCCTATGCTCCAAGCGATAAAGACCCAGCCTAGTCAATCCTTCCTTGTAACTCAGGCTCTTGAGCCCTGGCAATATTCTTGTACAGCTTCTCTGCACTCTTTCCAGTTTAATGATGAGTTTCCTATAACTAGATGACCAAAGCTGTACACTGGGTCACCAACATTTCATCCAGCTGCAACATAACCTCCCAACTCCTGTACTCAGTGCCCTATCTGATAAAGACCACCTTCACGAGGTCCGTGTGGGTCCCTGGATGGTGGGACAGGAAAGGGGTAAATGGGCAGGTCGGACAGTTAAAAACTCTTAAGGTCCTGAGATGTCTCAACGGGGTTGCATTTGGGGAGTGTGTCTTCTCCTGTGACAGAATCTGAAACAGGTGGCGGGATCACTTTTAAAACTAAGGGGGTATCTGTTTACAAGAGAATCATTTCTCCCAGCAGGAGGTGGAGCTCCAGTGCTCTTTCTCACAAATGGGGTGGGGAAAGCAGAATCTGTGAGCATTTTTACAGCTGGGGGAGGAGGCAGAGATCGTTTCTTGGTAAGTCAGGGGCGAGAAAGGTCACTGGGAGTCAGAGGGGAGGTGGAGTTGGGCTCACCGTCAGATAAGGTGGAATATTATTGGATGGGCAGGGTGGGGATGGGACTGGCAGTAGGAGAATGGAAAATTGGTTCAGAGGGACTATATCCCTGTTACTGAAGAGTGGAACTGGTGCTGATGTCACTGGTGGTGATGATGTAAACAATAATGTCACGTTAGAGATTATTATGTTTCTGTGTCGGTGGTGATGTCACACTGGAGGTAATTATGCCACATTAGAGATGCATATATCACAGTGTAGGCAACGATGTCATATTAGACACGATGATGTAATATTACAGGCAATAATGTCACATTGGAAGTGATGATTCTCCTTAGAGCTAACGGTATCACATTAGATGTCATGGTGTCAGATTAGAGATAATGATGATGATGTTATATTTCAGGCAATGGTGTCATGTTAAACATGCCACATTAGCGTAGCAGTTAGCACAACGCTATTACAGCTCGGAGCATAGGAGTTCAGTTCAATTCCACCTTCATCTGTAAGGAGTCTCCCAGTGATCGCATGGGTTTTCTCCGGGTGCTCGGGTTTCCTCCCACAGTTCAAGGACTTAGCAGTTGACAGGTTAATTGGTCATTGTAAATTGTCTGCGATTAGGCTTGGGATGAATCAGGGACTGCTGGGCGGCAAATTTCGAAGGGGCAGAAGCGCCTACTACACGCTGCATCTCGGTAAATAGATAATGTCAGTCTGGAGTCATTAACGTTGCATTGGAAGCGACGCTGGAACAGTGTGGACAATGATAGCACGTTGTATGCAATGGTGTCACAGTGTACATGATACTTCCACACTGTAGGATGTCACGTTGGAGATGATGACATCAGATGTGATGATGTCAGTTTGGAAGTGCTGATGACTCATTGACTGCGGTATCAGCTGGGGCATGGCATCTCTGTGTTGGACGTGGTGATAACACATCGGCAGTGTTGACAACACAGGGCAACAGACGTAAGATGCTGGAGGAACTCAGCAGGCCAGGACTTCCCGCAGTATTTTGTGTGTGTCGCTTAGGAATTCCAGCATCTGCAGTTTTCTCGTGTTTGACGTAACACAGGATGCGATGACGTCACGTCAGGACATCGTGACATCACGCTGTCCGTGATGACATCACCTGGAAAGGATGGACCTTCCTGGAGTGATGAAGTCACATCGCCTCATCTGTGAGTGCGAGGGGCAGTCCAGGGGATACATACGTGGGATCCTGCCGTGCGCGGAGGAGCCACCAGGGTTGCTATCGGCTGCTGCGGGACCAGCTCTGTGAGTGGGATCTTGCCCTGCGCGGGCCCCGTGCATTCCGGCAACGGGGCCGCAGCAGATCCAGGCAGCCCCAGCGCGGCCTGACGACGGAACACCAGACTTGGCAGCACTTCACACAGAGCACACATTCCCTGCAAAATCGCCTTTGATAAACTGGCTGATTGAAGGCGATCGTTTGTCAATTAAATTGCTCTCCCTCACCGCAGGACGTTCTTCCCCAGCTTCCCCCTTCCTTCCTTCCTCGCTGCTATTCTCTCACTGCCGATCCCATCTGGCACTCTGCGTCGTCGGCTCCCTTTACCTTTTCCCGGCTCTCCCTCCCTCACCTCCCACTATTCCACCACTTATCCTGTCCCATCTATTCTCGACCTCCCACCTCTGTCACACACTCTGTCTATCCATCCTACCCTCTCTTTCACTATTGATCCACCTCATCCTCCCCTCCCTATATCATCACCTGTAAACATTTGTACTTCTCTCTCCCCTTCTCAGGACCTCTTCCCCTCTCACTTCGCACTCTTCTCTCTCTCATTCTCCCTCTCACTGTTTCTCTTTGTCCCAGTCTCTCCTCATCCGGTATCTTTCCTCTCGCTATCTCTCTCCTCTTTCGCTCTTTACCTCTTTGCTCTCATCTCCCTCCTCTCTTTTTCACTATCTTATTCCTCGCATTATCTTTCCTCCCTTTGTCTCACTCTTTCCTCTCGCTCTCTTTCGTCTCTCTCCCCCTCTACCTCTCTCTTTCCTTCACCCTTACACGTTCCAACTACCTGGCTGTCCTTCCCCGTCTCTCCCCACGCTCTCTCACACCCTCACCATCTCTGCCTCGCTAACTCCAGACCTCTTTTACCCTCCCCTTCTCTCTTTCTGACCCCTCTCCGTCTCTCAATACACATTCTTTCTTCCTTTCACCCACTTCTCTTCCCCCTCTCTCATACACATCCCTTACACTTACCCTCCCTCTCTCCAACCCTTCCTTCCTCTCTGTCTCTCTAAACTCACACTCTCCGTCTTCTCCTTCCCTCCCTTTCTACCTCCCTCCCACACCCCTCTCCTTCACACTCTGCTGCTCTCCCTCTCTCCCCTCTCCTCCACACCATTTCGCTGGCCTCTCCCTAGCCCCCTCCTCTCATCTTCCCATCCCAACTCTCGCTCCCGCCCTTCTATTTTCCCTCTGTCCCTCTCCCTCTCCGCCCCCTCTCTTCTCTATTTCCTCCCCTTCCTTCTCTTTCAATGCATCTATCTCCCCATTCCTATTCCTCTCTCAGCTTCCCTCTATATCTATTTCTCTATGTCTCCCTCACTCTCCCCCTTTCTCCCTCTATCTATTCCTCCCTCATCCTCTCCTCTTATTTCTTTCCCTCTCTTTCATCTTCCTTCCCTATATTTTCCTTTCCATCTCCCCCACCCTCCCTTCCTTTCCCCCTCTACCCCCTTCCCTCTCTCCCTCCTCTCTCTCCCTCACTCCCTCCTTCCCTCCACACTACGCCTCTCTCTCTCTCTCTCTCTCTCTCTCTCTCTCTCTCTCTCTCTCTCTCTCTCTCTCTCTCTCTCTCTCTCTCTCTCTCTCTCTCTCTCTCTCTCACACACACACACATTTTTTTTTAAATATTTAAAGCCCCCCTCTCAACTGCGCGGCTCCAACACAAACAGATCAAAAGGCTGGCCCGGGCCATTAGCTACAGTTGGTGATTGATAAGTTATCGATCCCGGAGTCAGACCGAACACACAGTGTTCTGTGTACCGGTTGCGCGTTGAACTCTGTAAAGTTGTAGCCGCGGGTTATATAACAATGAGGCGAGTCTGAACGGTAGCAATGTTTGAAACGCAGCTAACAGCACAGCGAGTAACTAAATCGATAATTAATGACTTTGAATAATTTAAATGATCGATTTTTTTCTCTCATACAACAAGGAAAGTGTGTCTGCTATGTTTTTTTAGCCTGAACGCCAGAGAGATTCAAACCTTTGCAATCCAGCTTCGATATATTTTTTAATATCAGTAAACTTAAGCGAATAAGTGGATTTATAATCAGACACCCCATGTAAAGAACAACCTTGCTTTCGGGCTGATGTACGACGGTCTAACTAAAGGGAAAAAACAACATCAGCCAACTCCCTCAGCTACTTGTTATAACGTTACTTCGGGAGGATCGGACAAGTTGAAAGCGATTGTAAAGCGCTAGTCAAAACTAACAAGGAAGTTAAAAAAAAACAGCGCTTTATATCTGCGCTGAGTCGCTGCCGGCAGCCCACGGGGTAGAGATGGTATTCCGCTTTGATAGCTAAAAAATGTATCACCTCCGAAATCAAACAGTAAATTACTTAAAGCCGCAGAGAGCCAGGGAGGAGGTCGACATCACAGCAGAGGCAAGGAGAGAGGAACGTGCGGGAGGGGGTGGGAAGGGAGACTCGGAGAGGAGGCTGCAGACAGTCCCGAAGAGTCGGGGGGTGGGGGGGCAGGGGTTTGGGGAGAGGGAGAGGGAGGTGGTAGAGGGATGATGGGGGGTGGGGAAGGGTCCACAGAGCTGCACAGAAATATAAAAAAGGGCACAACAGTACACGGGCATACACAAAGGACACATCGGTATACAGGTATATGGAGTCCCATTGTTGGTGCATCCATTCCTGGAGTGGGCCAGGATTGGAGTGGGAGACCTTGGCTCAGCAGGTTTTGGCGAGAACAGGTAAAGGTGCTGAGTCTTTTGGAACCGTTTAGTGATTGTAGACCTTAAGCTTTAGAAGTTAGTCAAAGGTATAACCAGTACGGGCAGGACGGTAGTTAGGGCAGGGGAATGCTCCTCTTGTGGGACTGCAGGGTACCCAATGGTCTCCCCGATGAATACATCTGCAGGAACTGCACCCAACTTCATGTCCTGGATGACAAGGCCCACAAGCCAGAGCTGGAGCTGGAGGGTACTCAGGACAGTCCAGGAGGCTGAAACTTTTACTGAGGGAGGTCACAGCAGGCTTCAGACAGTAGATGGGTGACCACCAGGAGAAGTAAGGGGAGTAAGCAGCAGGTGCAGGGTCCCCCAATGGCCATTCTCCTCAGCATCAATTATACTGCTGTGGGTATTGCTGGGGGTGGGGGGTGGAGGCGGGGTAACCTTCAGGGCCCAGAAGCAACAGCCAGGCCAATGACACTGTGGCCAGCTCTGAGGCTCTGCAGGGAAGGGTAAAGTCAGGCAGAGTGATAGGAAACTCCATAGTTAGGGGAATGGACAGGAGATTCTGTGGCCATGAAAGAGACACCAGCATGGTATGTTCCTCCCAGATGCTAGGGTCCAGGATGTCTCAGAGTGGCTGCAAAATATTCTCAAGGGGGAGGCTGAGCAGCCAGAGGCCATGGTGCATATTGGTACCAATGACATAGGTAGAAAGGGGGAAGGGATCCTGCACAGTGAGTATAGGGAGTTAGGAATGAGGCTGAAGAGCAGGACCTCCAAGGTAGTAATCTCTGGATTGCCACGTACGAGTCAGGGCAAGAACAGACTGATAATACAAATGAATGAGTGGCTGAGGAACCAGTGCAGGGGGCAGGTTCAGGTTCTTCGATAATTGGAATCTTTTCTGGGGCAGGCGTGACTTGTACAAGATTGAAGGGTTACACCTGAACTAAAGGGGTACCAGTATCTGAGAAGTTTGCTAGTGCCACTTTTCAGGGTAAAACTAGTTTGGCAGGGGGTTGGGAACCAGAGCATCAGGTCAGAGAGTGAAGGGATGGAGAGGAAGGTAGATGTCAGGGCCAGTAAAATGGACAGGAGCGAACTAATAGATATGGTGGGATGGATAGCTTGAAGTGTCTGTATTTTAATGGTGGGAGTACTATGGGTAAAGGTGATGAACAGAGCATGAATCACTACATGGGGCTATGATGTTGTGGCCTTTACAGAGACCTGGTTGAGAGAGAGAGAGACAGGAATGGGTGCTTAATGTCCCAGGGTTTGGATGTTTTAGAAAAGATAGAGAGGGAGGTAAAAGAGGTGGAGGAGTTATACCACTAATCAGGGACAATATCACAGCTTCACTCAGAGGGGACATACTGGAGGGTCATTCACTGAGTCTATATGGGTAGAACTCAAAAATAGGATGAGTGCAATTACTCTAATGGGATTGTGCTACAGAAATCAGAAATCCCCAACGCTCCTCCCCGCCCCCCCCCACACACACACACACACACACACACACACACACACACACACACACACACACACACACACACACACACACACACACACACACACACACACACACACACACCATCGAGGAACAGATATACAGGCAGATAAAGGACAGGTGTGAAAACAATGTTGTCATGGGGGGATTTCAACTTCCCCAATATAAACCGAGACTCGCTGAGCACAAGAAGTTTAGATGGGGCAGAATTTGTTAGGTGCATTCATGAAGGTATGTGAAATCAATATGTAGACAGTTCAACTAGAGGAGAGGCTGTACTGGACTTGGTGTTCAGTAATGACCCTGCCAGGTGGCCAACCTTTCAATGGGTGAGCAGTTAAGGAACAATGACCACGACTTCGTAGGTTTTCAGGTAGCTATGCATACAGATAAGTATGGACCTATGAGAGTATTAAATTGGAAGAAGGCAAGTCATGAGAGCATTAAGCAGGAACTACGGAGAGTTAATTGGGAACAACTGTTTTGGGGCAAGTCCATATCTGACGTGTGGAGGATGTTTAAAGACCAACTGTACAGAGTAAGGACAGGTATGTTTGTCAGAAGGTAGAACAAGGATGCTTGGATGATGAGAGAGGTGATGAATTTTCTTTTTATATCTTTTTATTAATTTTAAACAAACATAAGAGAAACATAGATACAGAGAGTTTGAGAATACATAATTAATAAGTTAAAGTATAAATACAAATAGATGATAATCCATATATAATAACCTCCCAAACTCATAGTGATTACAAAAAAAGGAGTAAATAAGGGAAAAAAACCCTCCAAAAAAAACCTAACCAACATGGGTCATTGCATTATGTCAAATATACACAGCAGCGTCAATAACTCCGTACCTCCATCCAAATAATTAAGGATAATACAAGTAAGGTTTAGGAAAAGTTAGTTTAGCTCATATGAAAATGTTGAATAAATGGTCTCCAAGTTTCTTCAAATTTAATTGAAAGGTCAAAAACAACACTTCTAATTTTTTCTAAACTCAAATAAGAAATAGTTTGAGAAAACCACTGAAATATGGTTGGAGGATTAATTTCTTTCCAATTCAATAGGATAGATATTCTAGCCATTAACATAACAAATACAATCATCCGCCGAGCTGAGGGGGATAAACAACTATTATCCACCATTGGTAAACCAAAGATTGCAGTAATAGGATGCAGTTGCAATTTGATATTCAGAACTTTTGAAATAATACCAAAAATATCTTTCCAATAATTTTGCAAGCAAGGGCAAGACCAAAACATGTGGGTCAATGAAGCAACTTCAGAATGATGTCTGTCACAGGTTGGATTAACATAAGTATAAAATCGAGCAAGTTTGTCCTTAGACATATGAGCCCTATGTACAACCTTAAATTGTATTAGGGCATGTTTAGCACAAATAGAAGAAGAATTGACTAATTGTAAAATTTTCTCCCACTGCTCAGTGGGTATAAGACAATGAAGTTCTTTTTCCCATTCCTTAATTTTTCCTGATACTTCTGGCTGTATTTTCATAATCATATTATAAATGATGGCTACTAAACCCTTCTGGCAAGGATTCAGAGCTAAATTTTTTTCCGTAATGTCTGTTGGACAGAATTTCGGAAAAAACTGTAACATGTTATTCAAGAAATTTCTAACTTGCAAGTATCTAAAAAAATTAGTTTTAGGCAAATTATATTTATTAGATAGCTGTTAAAAGGACATAAAACTATTGTCTAAAAAAAGATCACGAGAGAGAGGTGATGAATTTTGTCAAGAAGGAAAAGGAAAAGTATGTAAAGCTTAGGAAGTTACAATCAAACAGAGCCCTTGAGGCTTATAAAGAAGCCAGAAAAGAAATGAAGAAGGGAATTAGGACAGGCAGGAGGAGCCAAGGGAAGTCAATGTAAGTAGTTATTGAAGTGAATCCCAAAGTATTCTACAAACATCAAGAGCAAGGGGGTAACCAGGGAGAGGGTAGGACCACTCTAGAATAAAACATAGAAGAAACATAGAAACCCTACAGCACAATACAGGCCCTTCAGCCCACAAGGTTGTGCCGAACATGTCCCTAGCATAGAAATTACCTAGGGTTACCCATAGCCCTCTATTTTTCTAATCTCCACGTACCTATCCAAAAGTCTCTTAAAAGACTCCACCACCATTGCCAGCAGCCCATTCCACGCACTCACCACTCTCTGGGTAAAAAAACTTACCACTGACATCTCCTCTGTACCTACTCCCCCGCACCTTAAATCTGTGTCCTCTTGTGGCAGCCATTTCAGCCCTGGGAAAAAGCCTCTGACTATCCACAAGATCAATGCCTCTCATCATCTTATACACCTCTATCAGGTCACCTCCAGGGGGGAGCATTTGCTTGGAGGATGTGGTTGAGGTCCTTAATGAGTACATTACATCAGTATTTACCACAGAGGAGGATGTGGAGGATAGGGAGATTAGTGCTAAGCATATTGATATGCTGGGGCACTTCAAGGTAAAGGAGGAGGTAGTGTTCAATCTCTTAAGGAGCATTAAGGTGGATAAGTCCCCAGGTTCTGACGTGATATACCTCAGGTTATTGAGAGAGGCAAGAGAAAAGATTGCTGGGGCCTTGACCAATATCTTCACATTCTCTCTAACCACAGGCAAGTTCCCAGCGGACTGATGATTAGCTAATGTTGTTTCATTATTCAAGAAGGGAACCAGGGATATTCCTGGAAACTATAGACCGGTGGGTCTCATATCAGTGGTAGGGAAGTTACTGAAGAGAATTCTGAGGGATGAGCATTTGGAAAAACCATGGCCGAATTAGGGAGAGCCAGCATGGCCTTGTGCAGGCAAAATGTATCTTACTAACTTGATTGAGTTTTTTGAAGAGGAGACAAGGGTAATTGATGAAAGTAGAGCTGAGGCTGTTGTTTACATTGATCTTAGTAAAACGTTTGACAAGGTCCCTCATGGGAGGCTTACCCAGAAGATTAAGATGTATGGGACCACGGGTGAATTAGCTGTTTGGATTCAGAACCAGCTTTCCCATAGAAGCGAGAGAATAGTGGTCAAAGGGACTTATTTTAGCATGAGTCCTGTGATCAGTAGCGTTCCTCAGGGACCTGTTTGTCATATATATAAATAATCTGGATGAAAACATAGATGGGTGGGTTAATAATCTTGCATACGATACAAAGATTGGTTGTGCTGTGGATAGTGTAGAAGACCGACAAAAAATACAGATTACTTGCAGATATGGGCGGAGAAATGGCAGGTGGAGTTTAACCTGGCCAAATGGGAAGTGGTACACCTTGGCAAGTCAAATACAGAGAGACAGTACACTGTTAAGGTCAAGATGCTTAGTGTTGACGAGCAGAGAGAGATCTTGGTGTCCAAGTTTATAGCTCCCTGAAAATAGCTACACAGATTGATAGGGTGGTTACTAGGCATATGGCATGTTTGCCTTTGTTAGCCAAAAGCCACGAAGTTATGTTTCAGCTTTCTAAAACTCTAGTTAGGCCTCATTTGGAGTATTGCATACAGTTCTAGTCACCCTAATATAGGCAGTACAGTACTGTGCAAAAGTCTTAGGCACATAACCAAATTTAAGGTTGTTTTCTCTGGAGCGGTAGAAGCTGAAGGGGGATCTGACAGAGGTTTATAAGATTATGAGGAGCTTAGATAGAGTAGACAGACAATATATATTCCCAGGGCTGAAGCATCTACTACCAGCAGTCACGCATTTAAGGTGAGAAGGGGTAATTTCAATGCAGATGTGAGGAGCAAGTTTTTTTTACACAGAGTGGTGGGTGCCTGGGGTAGAAGCAGAGGCATTAAAAAAACAGTTAGGAGTTGTTTAGATGTGAATGTGAGGGAAATGGAAGGATATGGACATTTGGTAGGCAGAAGAGACTGGTTTAGTTAGCCATTTGATCACTAATTTAATTGGTTCTGCACTACATTGTGGGCAGAAGGGCCAGTTCAGTACGGCACAGTAGTGTTCTATCTTCAATGTACACAACAGTAGACAAATATACACATCCATACATAGAGAGTACACATCTGTACACAGATATACACAGAGTACACAGAGTACACACATATACAGAGTACACATCCATACACAGATATGCAGAGAGTACACAGATATACACAGAGTACACATTGGTACACAGATATACAGAGAGTACACACATATACAAAGTACACATTCATTCACAGATATGGAGAGAGTACACATCTGTACACAGATATACACAGAGTCCAGATCTGTACACAGACACCACTGAAAGTGTCACAGGGTTCATACCATCACTTAGAACAGTAACACATTCTTCAGCCCAATTGGTCTATACTGACCATGATTTCCATCTAAGCTCGTCCCATTTCCCATATCCTTCCAAGTCTTTCCTATCCGTGTACCCATCTAAGTTCCTTTCAAATGTTGTTAATGTACCATTCCTGCCTCAGCCACTTCCTCTGGCAGCTCACTTCAAGTTCACTTCCCACACTCTGTGAAAAAAAAGTGGTCCTATTAAATCTCTCCCCCCTCACTTTAAACTTCTTATGTTCTATTCCCCAGCTGGCAAAGGACCCTGTCTGCCCCCTCGGGATTGTATTCACTTCTGTAAGGTCACCTCTCAGTCTGTTACGCTCCAAGGAATAAAGTTCTTGCTCACCCACCTCCACTTATACCTCAGTTCCTCAAGTTCTGACAATATGAAACTGTAAGACCATAAGACATAGGAGCAGAATTAGGCCACGTGGCCCATCGAATCTGCCCAGCCGTTCCATCATGGCTAACTTACTATCCAGCTCAACCCTATTCTCCTGCCTTCTCCCTGTTACCTTCAGTGTTCTGACTAGCTCAGAACCTACTAACCTCCGCTTTAAATATACCGACTGACGGCCTTCACAGACATCCATGGCAATGAATTCCATAGATTCACCACGCTCTGGCTAAAGAAATTCTTTCTCAACTCTGTTCTAAATGGACATCCCTCTGGTCCTAGTCTCACCCACTATAGGAAATATCCACTCTGTCTAGGCCTTTTAACATTCGATAAGTTTCAATGAGATCCCCGCCCCCCTACTTACTCTTCTAGACTACGGTGAGTACAGGCCCACATCCATCAAACTCTCCATATACGTTACCCGTTTAATTCCTGGAATCATTCTCACGAATCTCCTCTGGAACCTCTCCAATGCCAGCATATCTTTTCTTAAATAATGGGCTTAAAACTGCTCACAATACGCCGTGCAGTCTGACCAGTGCCTTATAAAGCTTTAGCAACACATCCTTGCTCTTCCCCTTGAAATGAATTCTAACGTTGCATTTGCCTTCCTTACCACCAACTCAATCTACAAATTAACCTTTAGGGAATCTTGTACAAGTACTCCCAAGTCCCTTTGCATCTCAGATTTTTCAATTTTCTCCCCATTTGGAAAATAGTCTGTGCCTTTATTCCTTCTACCAATGCTCACAAAGGCAGCATCCGTCATTAAGGTCTCCCACCACCCAGCACGTACCTTTTTCTTCTTGCTACCATCCAGGAGAAGCTACAGGAACTTGAAGACACACATTCAACGATTCAGGATCAGCTTCTTCCCCTCTGCCATCAGATTTCTGAATGGTTCATGAACCCATGAACATTAAATCACTGTTTATGTGCTCTTTTTGCACTATGTAGTCTATATTATAATATTTCTTATTATAATTTATAGTATATTTTGCACTGTACTGCTGCCACAAATTTGACGACGTATGTCAGTGACAAATATGTCAGGATATAGCTACAGAGAGATGCCGGAGCCAATAGCATCATGAAGGACCCCACCCGCTGTTTGTTCCGCTTCCATCTGGGAGGAGATATGGAGCGCCCATGTCAGGACCTCCAGACTCAAAAACAGTTGCTTTTCCCAAGCAGTAAAGCCGATTACCACCTCCACCCACTAACCCACCCCTCCACACCCCCAACTACCACTACTTTATCATTCCTTGTCAGAGTCACCTTATGTACAGACACTCCCGTGCCTAGTGTCACTTGGTGGACATACAATCCAGCGATGTCTATAAGCTATCTTATGTATTTATATTTATTGTGTTCTTTTTATTATCGTGTCCCTTTTTTGGTTGAGTTTTTTTATGCTGCGTCGGATCTGGAGCAACAATTATTTAGTTCTCCTTTCCATTTGCATACTGGAAATGACATTAAACAATCTTAAACAATAATGAGCCTGACTTTTGATATCTCATCCGCTGAAGATTCTAAAAAATTTAATTGAACATGTTTCTTTTTTCCTATCTCCCTATTGACTCTGTTTGCCAATTCTCTGGAGTGTGAGCTGTTGAGCGTCCTGATACAGCTATGTCTGTATAATAGACTGTGGTTACACAATGATCACCTATATTTTATACTCAGTGCCCTGACTGATGAAGGGCAGTGTGTCAACAGCCTTCCTCAACACACTGACTCTGCTTACAGGGAACCATATACCTGAACACCAAGGTCCCTCTTTTCCATTACCCCCAGTGTTGCACTATCACTGTAGACTAGAACTAGAGGACAACGCTTCAAGATTCAGGGGAGTAGATTTAGTACAGAGATGAGGAGGAACTGCTTTTCCCAGAGAGTGGTGAATCTGTGGAATTCTCTGCCCAATGAAGCAGTGGAGGCTACCTCAGTGAGTATACTTAAGACAAGGTTGGATAGATTTTTGCATAGTAGGGGAATTAAGGGTTATGGGGAAAAAGCAGGTAGGTGGCGATTAGCCCATGGCCAGATCAACCATGATCTTATTGAATGGCCAGCTCCTGCTCCTATTTCTTATGTTCTTACGTTCTTATCAGAATTAAACTCCATTTGCCGTTTCTCAGCAAACGTAATCAGCAGATCAGCATGCCCCTGCAAATTTTATTGATAATCCTCTGTACTACATATTTTAGTGTCATCTGCAAACTCACTCACTGTGCCTTGTGCATACTAATCCAAGTTGTGAATATGGATGACAAGCAGCCCAGCTCTGACTCCCTGAGGGTAGTGAAGAAGGCATTTGGCAAGCTTGCCTTCATCATTTGAGGCAACGGGCTCGGATGCATCGCAGCTTGGGAGGGCAACAGCTCTGTTCATGACTTCGAGAAACCACAGAGAGTTGTGGACACCCAGCTCAGACTTGTTGCCAGGATAAAACGTCCAGCATTAGCAAAGACCCCACCTACCCCAGACATCTCTGTTTTCCCCCCTCCCTTCAGGCAGAAGACACAAAACCCAGAAAGCACATACAACCAGACTCAAGGGAAGCTTCTACCTCTCTGTTATAAGCGGTTCCCTGGTACAATGAGATGGACTTGACCTCACAATCTACTTTGTTGTGACCTTCCAACTTACTGGTCGACATGAGGACTTGGACTGCTAGAATGGGTGATGGTTTCTTCCCAGGCTGTGAATACCACCACCAAGGTCTCGTCACTAGGACTAGGAGCTGTTTACTGTTTACCTGTACACTTCACATGGATTTTAAATTATATTTTGTTAAATTATTTGGGGAATATATGTATTGCAGGTGCACCATTGTCAGGAGGAATGTTGTCTCATTTGTCTGTATATATGTACAGTCAGATGACAATAAACTTGAACTTGAACTGTTGCCTGCCTGCTCTGCACTTTATTCTGCATTCTGTTATTGTTTTACCTTGTTCTACCTCAATGCACTGTGCAATGATCTGATGTGAATGAACAGCGTGCTTTTCACTGCATCTCGCTCGGTGCATTTGACAATAATAAACCGATTCCAATTCCAAACACCGGTTAGACCACACGTGGAGTATAGCGTGCTGATGTCGACGCCCCACTATGGGAAGGTCTGGTAGGAAGAGAGGGAGTACAGTGTGTTGCCTGGAACAGAGGGCTGTGGTTTATTCTCACTGGAATGAAAACAGCTGAGGGGGTAAACTTTTCTCATAACGAGGGCCACTGATAAGAATCCTTCTCTCAGGGCAGGGGAGCCTAGAATTTGAGGGCACAGGCTGGCCGTGAAGGTGGAGGAAGTGTGCGGCAGTGAAGGGTCCCCAGTCATCTTGCATTTCAATGGCACTCGACCCGGACCCGAACCTGGCCAGGACTGTGTGGATCAGCCTCCCATGTTGAACAAAGCCATGTGCAGGTGTTCTCCATTCAGGAAATGCACCCTAACATCCCAGTCATGTAAAATCTGGATCCAGATGTAGATCAAACACCCCCACAGATATAATCTGTCCCCCAGCACAAACCCACCCACGCAATCCGAGGGGAGGCTGTACTTGAGCTGAACGCTGGCATGAAAAGGGTTAATGAGATCTGCTCGCCACTTATGTGCGGCAAATCCCACAATATCCCAATCACACATTGCCAAAAGCTCATTAACTCTTTCCTCTCCAGGGAAAGCCTGCTTCCCAGAGGAATAGCGTGTTCGGATATCCCAGAGCTAAACAGGAAAATGCAGAATATTTGAGATGCTGGAATTCGGCGGTGTAAAACCATACCGCAGCATGACTTTGCGTGCTGGTTACAATGTGTTCACAAGCTTCAGTGAGATCTGCAGAAATGTAAACCAGAGGCGGGGTAAGTTATCAGGGACGGAGCAAATGTGTACATCAAAAGGAAGGGGCAGACCGGAGAGAGGGTGAAAGCAGACGGTGTGTGGGACAGCGAGAGAGAGAGAGAGAGAGAGAGAGAGAGAGAGAGAGAGAGAGCGGGGGATGGATAGAAATGGAGAGGGAATTGGACAGAGACAAGTAGAGAGAAAATGGGAAAGTGGAGTATAAGAGAGAGGGGGAGTATTTCAGGCAGATAGACAGAAAGAGAACACCATGAGAAGAGATAAAACCTGAGAGACAGAGAGGAATAGAGAGAATGAGAGAGAGGAGGCAGGCAGACAGAGACACAGAAAGAAAGAGACTGAGTGAGGAGAATGAGAGTGAGATACAGGGAGCGATAGTAAAACGGAGGAACAGAGAGAGCGAGAGGAAAATATAGAAAATCATAGAGAGAGAAACAGAAAGAGAACAAGGCAGAATGAGAGAGACAGAGGGAGGAAAAATAGAAAGAGCGTGAAAGAGAGAGTTTCTGATTCTAATTCTAATAAGCAGAAGTCTGAGCCCCAAAACAGTCTTAACCCCTGAAAAGGAGGGACAGGCAATCCAATAATCATTGGTGTTATAGACTCATGGAGTTGAAATGCACAAGAACGGGCCTTCTGACCCAACTTCAAATCAGAATTAGAATCATCTTTAAGTCAAGTCAAGTCACTTTTATTGTCATTTCGACCATAACTGCTGGTACAGTACATAGTAAAAATGAGACAAGTTTTTTCAGGACCATGGTGTTACATGACACAGTACAAAAACTAGACTGAACTACATAAAAAACAACACAGAGAAAAAAAACTGCACGAGACTACAGACCTACCCAGGACTGCATAAAGTCACAGACTTTGATGAAGTGACACTTGTTTTGCTGGAGCAGTAAAATGCGAAGACGTACAATTACTACACAATCATGGAAACCTTTCGATATTGAATGGCCTAGATAGAGTGGATGTGGAGAGGATGTTTTCTATAGTGGGTGAAGTCTGGGACCAGACAGCACGGCCTCAGAATAGAAGGATGCTCCTTTAGAACAGAGTGGAGCAGGAATTTCTTTAGCTAAAGGGTGGTGAATCTGTGGAATTCTTTGCGCATACAGTTGTGGAAGCAAAGTCATTGGGTATATTGAAAGTGGAGGTTAATAGGTCCTTGATTAGTAAGGGTGTCAACGGCTACAGGGAGAAGGCAGGAGAGTGGGTAGAGGGGACAAATAAATCAGCCATAATGAAATGGCAGAGTGGACTCGATGGGCCGAATGGCCTAATTCCGTTTCTATGGTCAAATGGTACTATAAATTACAAAATAAGCAAATAGTGAAATTAAGGAATAATGAAGTAGAACCTTTCAGAAATCTGATGGCAGAAAAGAAGAGCTGAATTGCTGAACGTGGGTCTTCATATTCGTGTACCTCCTGGTTGTAATGAGAAAAGGGCATCTCCTGGGTGGTGAGTGCCCTCATGATGAATGTCACCTTCTTGACACACTGCCTATTGATGGTATCCTCAGCCGTGGAGCTGGCTGGCTAAGTACAACCCTCTACAGTTCCTTGTCATCCTGGGCACTGGAGCCTCCATACCAGACGGTGATGGAACCATTCAGAATGCTCTCCACTGTACATCTCTAGAAATTTGCTGGAGTCTTTGATGGCAAGCCAAATCTCCTCAACTTCCAAATAAAGTAGAGCTGGTGTGTCTTCTTCATGACTGCATCAATATGTTGACACCCAGGAACTTGAAGCTGCTCACCCTTTCCACCACGAACTCCTCGGTGAGAATTGGCGCGTGTTCTCCCAACTTCCCCTTCCTAAAGTCCACAATCTGTCCCTTGGTCTTTCAGGTGTTGCCTGCAAGGTTGCTGTTGTGACACAGCTCAGCCAGCTGATCTATCTTGCTCCTGAATGGCTCCACATTGCCGCCTGAGATTCTGCCAGCAACAGTGGAGTCATCAGTGAATTTATCAATGGCATTTGGCCTGTGCTTAAATGTTGGGCACCTTGTCTATGTCAATTTTATTGCCCATTTCTACTAATCCTAGGTGTCCCCATTAGAGCCTCTTAAACTTAGTGATTGCATCTGATACCATCACCTCCTCTGACAGTGAGTTCTAATATCAACCAGTCTCTGTTTTAAAAAAAAACTTATCCCTCTGATCCCCTTTAAAGCTCCTTCCTCTCACTTAAAACCTCTGCCTTTTTGTTCTTGTTCTTGATGCTCCTACCAAGGGGGGAGGAGGGAAAGTTCTGACTATGTCACCCTTAGGTACTCCACTGCCTCATAAAGTCAGAGTAACACAGCATTTTACTTGATAAACCTTTGGACCAATTTGTCCATGATGAACACCAGTCCCATTTGCCCACATGTGATCCATATCCTTTTAAACATTTCCCCTCTCATCTTAAATCTGTACCTTCCCCAACCCTTGGGAAAAAGACTGTGACCGTCCAAATGATCTATCATGACTTTATAAACCTCTATAATATCATCTCTTAGCCTCCTTTGCTCCAGGGAAAACAGTCCCAGTCTATCCAGTTTCTCCATATTACTCAAATCCTCCAGTCCTGGTAGCATCCTTGTCCACACCCTCTCCAGCTAAAGAACATCCTATAACTTTAGGACTTACACAGAAAATGGTAGAACCCTGAGGAGTAGGATAGAACAGAGAGATCAAAAATGGATTTGCGCCTTGGAAGGTTTCCAGGGTGCAGGCCTGGGCAGGGTTGTATGGGAGACCGGCAGTTGCCCAAGCCGCAAGCCCTCCCCTCTCCACGCCACCGATGTTGTCCAAGGGAAGGGCATTAGGACCCATACAGCTTGGCACTGGTGTCGTCGCAGAGCAATGTGTGGTTAAGTGCCTTGCTCAAAGACACAACACGCTGCCTCAGCTGAGGCTCGAACCAGTGACCTTCAGATCAGTAGACCTTATCCACTAAGTCATGAGCCAAAACACTCCTACACTCCTATAACTGGGCAACCAAAACTGCACGCAGTACTCCAAGTGCAGTTTCACCAATGTCTTGTACAGCTTCTCGGCTTCTTGGGCTCAGTATTGGAAACACAGAACATAGAACATTACAGTGCAGACCCTTCAGCCCATGTTGTGCTGACTTTTTAACCCACTCTAAGGTCAATTGAACCCTTCCCTTCCACATAGCTCTCCATTTTTCAGTCATTCATATCCCAAACTAAGATTTTCTTCAATGCCCCTATAATGTATCTGTCTCTACCATCCCTAACACTCCTCACTCTGTGTAAAAAAACTTACTTCTGACCACTCATACTTTCCTCCAATCATCTTAGAATGATGCCCCCTGATATTAACTATTTTCACCCTGGGATAAAGTCTCTGGCTGACCACTCTATCTATGCCTTTTTATCATCTTGTACACTTTTAACAAGTCACCTCTCATCCTCCTTCTTACTAATGAAGGCCAACATGCCTAACATCTCCACCATCCTGTCTAGCTGTCAAGCTCTGTTCCAGGGTTCTACCACTTGCTGCGTAAGTCCTGCCCTGGCTTCTTTTACCAAGGTGCAACACCTCACATTTCATTGACTTAAACTCCATCTACCCCACTTCCCCAGCTAATCAAAATCTCACTTAACTCTTACTTAACTCTGTCCACCCTTCTGACAAATTTCTTTAGTCAGAGCATGAAAGGTTACAGGGTGAAGGCAGATTAATGGGGTTGAGAGGGAAAATGGATCAGCCATGATGAAATGGCGGAGCAGACTGAATGGACTCCAGGGAAATCAAGCCCAGCTTTTTCCCTGTCAATCCCCATAAGTGTATATATAGATAGACCCCATAGATAGGTAGTTAAGAAAGTTTTGGCACATTGGCCTTCATATATCAGGACACTGAGTACAGGCTTGGGATGTTGAAGTTGTATAAGATTTAAGTTAGTCTTGTTAAGTTGGTGAGGCCGAATTTGGAGTATCGTGTGCCATTGTGGTCACCTACCAACAGGAAAGATATCCTGTTGGTTTCATGGAGAAGGCAGGAGAATGGAGTTGAGAGGCATAATAAATCAGCCATGATGGCGAGGCAGTCGATGGGCCGAATGGCCTAATTCTCTTCATCTGTCTTATGGTCTTATAGCGATAGGTTTGAAAGAGTGTAAAGAAAATTTACAGGGACGTTGCCAGGACTTGATACCTGAGTTAAGGGGAAAGGTTAGGACATTATTCCCCCGGAGTGTGGGAGAATGAGGGGAGATCTTACAGAGGCATACAAAATTATGAGGGGTATAAATGGGGTCAATGCAAGCAACTCTTCCCCTCAGGCTGGACGACTAAAACTAGTGGTCATGGGTCAAGGGTGAAAGGTGAAATGTTTAAGGGGGGATTCTTTCACTCAGAGGATGGTGCGAGTGTGGAGCGAGCCGCCAGCCGAAGAGACAGATGCAATGGGACTTGACAACGTTATAGATAGGTACATAGATGGGAGGGGTATGGAGGGTGGTAGTCTGAGTGCAGGAAAATGGGACTAGGCCAACATGGACTAAATGGGCCAAAGGGCCTGTTTCTGTACTATAGTGCTCTGTGTCTCTATGACTATATGTGAAGTAATTCAAACCACCTCCTTCTCATAGTGTGGGTGACTAGAACAGAAATGGGTAATCCCAAGGTGATACCGACCGTCTTTCACTGAGGGAACTCCAGCTAGTGAACAGTTAAGGTTTAAGATCGGGCAACGAGGAGGGCAGATGATGTGCTGCCCACTATTGTGAGAGGATTTGCATTCAGGCCTTCAAGTGGTAGAGTCACGTAGCATGGAAGCAGGACCAAAGAGGTATTCTGACCACGGTCCCTCCTACCTTGACCCATTGAATTGAATTGACTTTATTACTTACATCCTTCATAGACAATGAGGAGTAAAAATCTTTATGTTACATCTCCGTCTAACGTGCAATGCGCAATTTATAGTAATTTATAATAATTATTATGTACAACAGGATAGTCTATATAACATAGAAATACAGTTGTATCAGTGTGAATTAAGCAGTCTGATGGACTGGTGGAAGAAGCTGTCCAGGAGCCTGTTGGTCCAGGCTTTTAAGCTGTGGTACCGTTTTCCAGTTGGTAGCAGCTGGAACAGTTTGTGGTTGGGGTGACTCGGGTCCCCAGTGATCCTTCGGGCCCTTTTTACGCACCTATTGCTGTAAATGTCCTGAATAGTGGGAAGCTCTACATCTACCAATGCACTGGGCTGTCTGCACCACTCTCTGCAAACTCCTGTGATTGAGGGGAGTACAGTTCCCATACCAGGCAGTTTTCCAGCCAGTCAGGATGCTCTCAGTTGTGCCCCTGTAGAAAGTTCTTAGGGTTGGGGGGCCTATAACAAACTTATTCAACCGTCTGAGGTGAAAGAGGCACTGTTGTGCCTTTTTCACCACACAGGCAGTATGTACAGACCACGTGAGATCCTTGGTGACATTTATGTCGAGGAACTTAAAGCTGTTCACCCTCTCAATGCCAGATCCATCGATGATAATAGGAGCTAGCCTGTCTCCATTCCTCCTGTAGTCCACAACCAGCTACTTTGTTTTTGCGACGTTGATGGAGAGGTTGTCTACTTCACACCACCGTGTCAGGGTGATGATTTCTTCTCCGCAGGCTGCCTCGTTATTATTTGAGATTAGGCCAATCAGTGTAGTGTCATCAGCAAATTTAATTAGCAGATTGAAGCTGTGGGTGGCGACATAGTTACGGCTATACAGAGAGTAAACAAGGGGGCTCTATTTGCCCATGTTTGGGCCATATCCCTCCAAGCCAGGCATTTCCAAGCTTCTTTTAATGCCATAGACCAATAACATTAGGCAAGGGGTCCACAGACCCTAAGTTGTTGACCCTGGCTCTAAACCTTTCCTATCCATGTGGCTGTCCAAATGTCTTTTGAATGTTGTTACTGTACCTGCCTCAACCACTTCTTATAAGGCTGCAAGATATAGGAGCAGAATTAGGTTATTACCTGTATTCCTATGTCCCTCTGTTCTACAACATACCCCAGAGCCCTGTTGTTCACTGTGAAAGTCCTTCCATGATTTAACTACAACAGCTTATACCTAGTTTAATTAAATTCCATTTGCCATTCCTTGGCCCACTTACAGTGCCTAGCTGGTCAAGATCCCTTGGTAAAATTTGATAACCTTCTTCACTTTCTGAGATGCCATCCAATTTTTTGTCATCTGCAAACACGGTAACCATACCTTGTGCATTCACGTATAAATCTTAGGATCCTAGAAGTAGGTTTATTGCCAGTGACATCTGTTGTGAAATCTGTTATTTTGTGGCAGCAGTACAGTGCAAGACATAAAAAATTACTAATTCAAAATAAAAAAATAAATCAACAAATAGCACAAAAGAGGAACAGCGAGGTAATGCTCATGGGCTCATGGATCACTCAAAAATCTGATGGTAGCGTGGAAAAAGCTGTTTCTAAAATGCTGTGTGTGAGTCGTCAGGCTCCTGTACTTTCTCCCCAAAGGTAATAATGAGAAGAGGACATATCCCTTATGGTAAGGGTTCTTAATGGTGGATGCTATCTTCTTGGGTCACCATCTCTTGAAGATATTCTTGATGGAGGAAGGGTTATGCCCAGGATGGAGCTAGCTGAGTCGACAATCCTCCACGTCCTCTTGTGATCCTGTGGATTGGTGTCTCCGGACCAGTGGTGATGCAGCCAATACTCTCCACCCTACATCTGTAGATATCTGCTAGAGTCTATGGTGACATACCAAATCTCCTCTAAACTCTGAATGAATTTTAGCAGCTTTAAAATTATATAAATAATGAATGATGAACAAGAAAGGTGTCAGATCGACCCCTGTGGCACAGTGCTTCTCACAAACCTCCAGTCTGAGAAACAACCCTCAATCATTACCCTCTGCTTCCAAATGTCGAGTCAGCTGTGAATCCAATTTGTTATCTCTCCCTGGATCCCTTGTGATCTAACCTTTCAGACTAGCCTATAATACTTAACAAGTTGGAAAATCGACCATACGCTGAGTTCCCACATAGCAGAAAATGCTGCAAAGATGGATTGTTCCAACATAATAGATAGACTGGAGAAACATTTCAAATCTTTCTTAAACAATCGTGCAATCAATGCCAGCAAGACCAAGGAACGGATTGTGGACTTCAGGGAGGGGAAATGGGGAGAACACACACCAGTCCTCTTTGAGGGGTTAACAATGGAACTTCAAGTTCCTGGACATCAGCATCTCAGAGGATCTGTCCTGCACCCAACATACAGTTTTAATGCAATTTTGAAGGCACACCAGAGCCTTTACTTTCTCAGAAATAGAGATTCAGGATTCAAGAGTCTGACAGATTATATACATGTATGGTGAAAAGTTTCTATAGTACGGTGAAGAGCATCCTGATTAGTTACATCACAGCCTGGTATGGAAACTCCAAAGCCAGGAATGCAAGGGTTGCAGAGAGCCAGATCCATCACCGGTGTAGCTTGCCTCACTAGAGGAACATCTACAAGAGCCGATGTCTCGGGAAGGTGATGTCATCACCGGGGGCCCTCACTATTCAGTCAATGCCTTCTTCATGATGCTGCCATCAGGCAGGAGATACAGGAGCCTGAAGACTCACTCCTCAGGGCTCAACAACGGTTTCTTCCCAACCATCATCAGGTTCCTGAACCAACCTGGAAAACCCAAATACCACCTCGGAATATATTTCATTTACTCTCTCTCAATTTGCTCTAGTGTTGTTTATACTTCTCACTGGCTTAGCATAAAGCCCAGTGTAATCAAAGACCCCACCTACCGCAGACATTCCCTCTTCTCACCACTCACACTCTCCCAGAAGATACAAAGTCCCAAAAGCATGCCACCAAGATCAAGGACAGCTTCTACCCCACTGAACAGATCTCTTACACAATAAGATGGATTCTTGGCCTTGTATTGATCTTGCACATTATCATTTACCCGCACTGCACTCTTTCGGAAGCTGTTACACTTCATTCTGCATTGTTATTTATGCTTTACCTTGCTCCACCTCAGTGCACTCCGCAATGATCTGATCCCAATGAGCAGTACGCGAGACAAACTTTTCACGGTATCTCGGTACATGGGACAGCAATAAAGCAATAATGCCATGTTCCTCATGTTCTATAAGTAATGCGTGACTAATACAAATTTCAGATTAAATTAACTCATGTCTGTGCAAAAAGCTCATTTTGTTGGCATTAAACACAATACACTTGAACTTCAAAGTGAGACTTCATTACAAGTCCTACCCCAGCTTACAGGGCCATGCATTTAAGGTAAGAGGGGGTAAGTTCAAAGGAGACGTGCAACACAAATTTAACTTTACACACAGAGTGGTGGGTGCCTGAATGTGCTGCCGGGAGGTGGTGGAGGAAGCAGATATGATAGAGGTGTTTAGGAGACTCTAGGCACATGAATGCACAGAGAATGAAGGGGTAGGGATCATGTTATGGACTTCATTATGATCTTGCACCTTATTGTCCACCTGCACTGCACTTTCCCGTAGCTGTTAGGCTTTGTTCTGCATTCTGTTATTTTACCTTGTTCTACCTCATTGCACTGTGTAATGATCTGATCTGTATGAACAGTGCGCCAGACAAACCTTTCACTGACAAAATGCCGGTGGAACGCAGCAGGTCAGGCAGCGTCTATAGGGAGAAGCACTGTCGACGTTCCGGGCCGAGACCCTTCGTCAGGACGTCGACAGCACTTCTCCCTATAGATGCTGCCTGGCCTGCTGCATTCCACCAGCATCTTGTGTGAGTTGCTTGAATTTCCAGCATCTGCAGATTTCTCCATGTTAAACATTTCACTGACTTTGGTACAAGTGACAATAATAAACTAATTCGAACGTCCAAGCAGAAAGAATTAATTTAGTTAGGCATTTAATTACTGATTTAATTAGTTCAGCAGAGTATCGTGGGCTGATGGGCCAGTTCCTGTGCTGTATTCTGCTAAGACTGATATTAACAAATAAAGTCTGGGTTAATGCTAATATTCTTTTGAAAGATTTTATTGCAGATGAGTTTTTAAATGCCATAGATAGTACAGAGGGTGATGGGGTACAGGAGTGAGATAGACCAGCTCTGGCTGAATGGTGACGAAACAACCTCCTTGCACTCAACTTCAGTAAGACCGAGGATTTGACTGTGGACTTCAGGAAGGATAAGTCCAGGGAATACACACCAGTCCTTGCTGAGGGATCAGCTATGACCACTTTAAGTTCCTGGGTGTCAACATCTCAGAAGATCTATCCTGGGTCCAACATATTGATGCAATTTCGAAAAGGCTTGACAGCAGCTATATTTCTTTAGGATTCTGAGGAGATTTAGTATGTCACCAACGACTCTAGCATATCTCTACAGATGCACCGCGGAGAGTATTATAACTGGTTACGTCACCATCTGGAATGGAGGGGCCACGAACCAGGATCAGAAAAAGCTGCAGAAAATTTCACACTCAGCCAGCTCTGTTATGGGCACTAGCCTCCCCAGCATCGAGGGCATCTTCAGATAGCGATGCCTCAAAAGGGAGGAATCCATCATGCAGGACCCCTTTCACCCAGGACCTGCCCTCTTCTCATTGCTACCAAGGTGGAGGAGGCACAGGAGCCTGAAGACGCACACCCGGTGTTTTAGAAACAGTGTCTTCCCCTCCACCATCTGATTTCTGAATGGACAATGAACCCTTGCTCACAACCTCACTTCCTCACTGTTTTCTTTTTTTCTCTCTTATTGCACGACTTATTTAACTTGTAATTTATTATTTAGTCATTTATAGTTTATTATGTATTGCACTGTACAATCTGATCACAAAACTACAAATTCCACAACATATGCCAGAGATATTAAACCTGATTTGATGAAGATTCTGACATAAGGTATATGGCACACTTGCCCTCACCAGTATAAGGGTCAGGAAGTTAGGATGAAGCTGTGTAAAACTCCAATCAGGCTTCACTTAGAGTTCTATGTAAATTTATTATCAAAGTATATATTTGTCACCATATACAACCCTGACATTCATTTTCTCGTGGGTAATCACTGTAAACACAAGAAACACAGTCAATAAAAGACTGCACTCAACAAGATGGACAACAACTAATGTGAAAAAAACACAGCAATCTAGGCAAGGTTCGATGCACTGGTTAGACAATTTAAACACCAGTCCAGTTCAAAGGCAAGAGCCAATTTCCCTCACTCTCCATGATGGTCACTCCTTTCTCCAGGGCGCCAGAACCTTTCGCTGCTATTATGATAAGTCGATTTAAACACTGGCCTGGATAGACTGAAAAAGACAAGGTGTCAGCTGGGAGGAGAGCCGTTCTCCACGAATGTCATCTCCATGGCGCTGAGGCTATGAAGACTGCCCCGAGTGCTGTGCTCCGTGCCTGCGAATGCGGTGAACCAATAAGCAAGGCTTTGGGCCTACTCCGGGCTGCTCTGGGCTCCGATCTGCGGAATCACTTCCAGTTCGGAATGCTGTTATTCGCTTCAATTGTTTACATGATTTATATTTTTGATTCTTTCTCCTGCACATTGAGCGCTGGTTTTTTATTATTTTTTTGATTATCTTTTTCTTTTAATTTGGCTCTTCTGGGTTTCTTGCTTTGTGGCTTTCTGTGAGCAAACGAATCTCAAGGTTGTATAATTTATACATTCTTCGATAATAAATGTGCTTAAATCCTGAATCTTGAATCTTGAAAATACAAAAAGGAGAAAAAGAAATTACAATAATAATAAACAAATAAGTAATAAATATTGAGAACATGAGATGAAGAGTCCTTGAAGTTGAGTCCATAAGTTGTGGGAACAGTTTAGTGATGGGGCAAGTGAAGTTGAATGAAGTTATCCCACCTGGTTCAAGCTTGATGGTTGAGGGGTAATATCTGTTCCTGAAGCTGGTGGGGTGAGTCCTGAGGCTCCTATACCTTCTTCCTGATGCAGCAGTGAGAAGAGAGCATGGCCTGGATGATGGATGCTGCTTTTCTGAGACAGTGCTTCGTGTAGATGTGCTCAATGGTAGGGAGGGCTTTTGCCATGATGGGCTGGCCCATATTTTCTACTTATTGTAGACTTTTCCATACAAGGGCACCTGTGTTTCAATAGCAAGCTGTGATGCAACCAGCCGGTATACTCTCCACCACACATCTATAGGAGTTTGTCAAAGTTTTATGATATGCTGAATCTTTGCAAACTTCTAAGAAAGTTTCTTCATAATGGAACTAATGTGGTGAACCTAGGATAATTCCTCTGAAATAATAACACCAAGGAAGTTAAAGTTGCTGACCCTCTCTAAATCAGATCCCCTGATGAAGACTGGCTCATGGACCTCTGGGCCCTTCTCCTCAAGTCAATAATCATCTTGTTGGCCTTGCTGATGTTGAGTGAGAGGGCAGTGCTGTAGTACCACTCAGCCAGATTTTCTATGTGCAGATTTGTCTCCACCTTTGATTTGGCCTAAGCAGTAGAGTTGGCAAACTGAAATATGGCATCAGAGCTGTGCTTAGCCTCACAGTCGTGAGTATAGAGTGAGTAGAACAGAGGGATAGCCTTGTGAGAGAGATCGTGGGGGAGATGTTGCCAATCCAGACTGACTGCAAGAGAGGAAATCGAAGATTCAGTTGCACAAGGAGGTACTGAGGCCGGGGACTTGAAGCTCATTGATTAGTTTTGAGGGGATGATAGTATTGAATGCAGAGCTGTGGTCAGTGAAGAATGTTGTGTTCAGTTCTGGGTGCCCCATCACAAGAAGGATGTGGAGGCTTTGGAGAGGGTGCAGAAGGGGGTTACCAGGACAACAGGGTATGAGCTATAAGAAGTTACTGGATAAATTTGGTTTTGTTGGTATTTGGAATATTGTGAGTATATTTGGGTCCTGTATCCAAGGAAGGATGTGTTGGCCCTGGAGAGGGTTCAGAGGAAGATCACAAGAACGATCCCAGGAATGAAGGACCAGCACAGTATGGGCACTTCAGCCCATGATGCCATGTCTAGGTTTTAACCAACTTCAAGACCTCTAACCCGTCCCTCTTACATAGACCTCAATTTTCCCTTCATCTGGGAGTCTACTATATGTCCCTAAAATCTCTGCCTTTACCACCACCTTTGGCAGTATGCTCCACGCTCCCACCACTCTCTGCGTAAAAAAACGTCATCTCTCACATTCCCCCTGTTCTTTCCTCCACACACCTTCAAAGGATGTCCTCGCATATTAAGCATTGCATCTCTGGTTGTCCACTCTATCTATGCCTCTTATCATCTTATACACCTCCATTATGTTACTTCTTACCCTCCTTCGTCCTAAAGAGAAAAGCCCTCACTTGCTAAAGCACGCTCAAGGGTTGATTACCTGGACCAGTTGATGTCTCTGAGCCTGTACTCAGTGGAGGATGAGGGGGGAATGCCATTGAAACCTCCCAGATACTGAAAGGCCTGCACAGAGTGGACATGGAGAGGGCATTTCCATCAGCAGGAAGTTCTAGGATTCAAGGACACAGCCTCAGAATAAAGAACTGCGACCAGGAGGATCCTTTCAAGCAGGGGTGGAATTCGTTGGCACAGAGGGCAGTGGGGGCCAAGGCAGAGATTGATAAGTTCCTGACTGACTTGTCTTCAATTATGACTTTGTTTCTTTGTCGCTGCCATCTTGCCTTTTTCACTGTATACTTTTACATATCATTTATATTCCGTGTGTTGGACCTACGAGCCTGTGTTGCTTTTACAAGTAAGTTTTTCATCATGCCTGCACCTCAACATAATTGTGCACAGGACAGTAAACTTGACTAGGGAAGTGGTAACTGGTTTATTATACCATAATTAGCTACATATACCATGGTATAGAGGAAAAACTTTGTCTTGCTTGTCATCCATACAGTAGATTGAGGTAATACAAGAGCAAAGCAATAACAGAACAATGGATTATTTGCATCTGTATTTACTCGGAAGATGGACACAGAGTGTATAGAATTGAAGCAAAGCAGCAATGAGGTCATGGACCCTACAGATTACGAAGGAGGAGTTGTTTGCCACCTTGAGGCAAATTAAGGTGGATAAATCCCCAGATATTTCTTTGGACATTATGGAAGGCTTTTGCAGAAATTACAGGGGCACTAGTAGAGATATTCTAAACATACGGGTGCAGTGCCGCAGGATTGGAGGATAGCTAATGCTGTTCTGCTGTTTAAGAAAGGCTCTAAAAATAAACCGGGAAATTATAGGCTGGTGAGCCTGACATCAGTAGTGGGAAAGCTATTGCAATGTATACTAAGGGACCGGAAATATGAGTATTTTGATAGGCAAGGACTGATTAGGGATACTAAGCATGGCTTTGTGTGTGGTAGGTTGTACCTAACCAGTCTTGTAGAGGTTTTTGAAGAAGTTACCAGGAAAGTCGCTGAAGGTAAGATAGTGGATGGTGTTTACAGGGCTCTTCCGCCGGGGACCTATGACTATTGGGCGGGGATTCTCTCTGCTGAGGGTGTATCCGACCTCCGCCAGGCTCGTGAAGTCTGCCCGGCGAACTGGGACCTCCTGCGTCCAATCCATCCATCCAATGTCTCCTCAGCAATCGGGGGATGTCAGGTTCTGCAGCTGGCCCCGATAGGATTACCTTCGAGCAGCTTCGCCGCACAGACCCGTAATTTCTGGCGGCTTATTGCAATATTATTCTTAGTCTAGGTGATCTTCCCTCCCCTTTAAAGCATTCCCGGATTACCCTGGTACCCAAGCACTCTGGCGACTTGTCCTCTCCTTCTGATTTTCGCCCTGTTAGTATTTCTTCCATACTCCTTAGGGCCTTCCATCGTGTCCTGGCGTTCAGATGGTCTGCTGTTTTGAACTTGCCCTCTTTGCAGTTTGGATTTCTACAGTGCGACGGCACGTTCGAGGCGGTGACTCTGCTGGATTGCGTGCTGAGGAGAACAAGGGAGCGACGCCTGGATACGGCGATGGCATCCATCGATGTTTCCAAGGCATTTGACAAGCTCTTCCATGGGAGGCTGGTCAGGAAGGTTCAGTCACTTGGCATTCAAGATGAGGTAGTAAATTGGTTTAAACACTGGCTTTGGGGGAGCAGCCAGAGACTGCTGGTAGATGGCTGCCCCTCTGACTGGAGACCGGTGACTAGCGGTGTGCTGCAGGGATCAGTGCTGGGTCCACTGGTGTTTCTCATCTATATCAACAACCTGGGTGACAACATGGTTAACCGGATCAGCAAATTTGCAGACGACACCAAGATCAGGAGTGCAATGGACGGACCGTGAGGAGGACCATCAGAGCTTGCAATGGGATCTGGAACTGCTGGAAAAATGGGTTGAGAAATGGCAGATGGAATTTAATTCAGACAAGTGCAAGGTGTTGCACTTTGATAGGACCAACCACAGTGAACAGTAGGGCACTGAAGAGTGCGGTAGAACAAAGGGGGCTGGGAATACAGTCCATTGAATGTGGCGACACAGGTAGATAAGCTCATAATGAAAGCTTCATAACTCAAAGTATTGCGTACAGGAACACGCTGGAGGAACTCGGCAGGTCCAGCAGCATCCGTGGAAACATTGACTGCTCATTTCCACGGATGCTGCCCGACCTGCTGAGTTCCTCCAGCATGTTGTGCACATTGCTTTGGCCCCAGTGTCTGCAGTCTATTTTGTACTGAGTACAGGAGATGGGATGTTACATTGACGTTTTTATGGCCTAATTTGTAGTATTGTGTGCATTTTTGGTCACATACTTACAGGAAAGATGTAAATAAGGTTGAAGGAGTACAGAGAAACTTTACAAGGATGTTGCCAGGTCTGGAAGACCTGAGTAATAAGGAAATATCGAAAAGAGAGGACTTTATTCCTTGGAACATTGAAGATTGAGGAGAGACTTGATAGAAGTATACAAAATTATGAGGGGTATAAATAGGGTAAATGCAAGCAGGCTTTTTCCACTGAAGTTTAGTAGGACTACAAGTAGAGGTCATGGGTTAAGGGTGAAAAGTGAAATTTTAAGGGGAACAGGAGAGGAAACTTCTTCACTCAGAGTGTCGTGGGAGTGTGGAACAAGCTGTCAGCGCAAGTAGTGCATGCAAGCTTAATTTCAACATTTAAGAATAGTTTGGATAGGTACATGGATGGGAGAGGAATGGAGGGCTGTGGTTCAGGTGCAGGAGATGGGACTAGGCAGCTTAAATGGTTCATCATGAACTAGATGAGTGGAAATGCCTGTTCTGGGGCTGCACTTTTCTATGACTCTAATAAATAGTTACAAAGAAAGTGCCGTGCAGGCAGGCAATAAGGGCCACATCGAGGTACATTGTGAATTCAAGAGTTCATCTTTATTGGAAAGGATATCCATTCAAAAGTCTTATAACGGTAGGGTAGAAGCTGTCCTTGAGACTGGTGGAACGTGTTTTCAGGCTTCGGTATCTTCTGCCTGATTGGGGGGCGGGGGGCGGAAGAGAGAATGTAAGAGTATGAAAAGAGAGAGGGGAGAGCATGGTCTTTGATTACGCTGGCTGCTTTACTGAAATAACGTTGCTACTTCAGGAAGCTAGAATCCACGAAGAATTTGAAGACATTCACACCCATCTTGAGTGTCGCAATGAACATGAAGATTTGGAGGATGCAACCATCAAAAGCATTGTATGAAGGCACTAGGTGTCTGCAGCTTTGCAGTCAATCAAAAGAACATGGCAACATACACTGAATGAATGCATTAGGAACTAATACACCATTGTAACTACTGTAGTAGTGTTTTAATTTGTTCAGAATTTCATTCAGAAACAGAATTTATACTTCGATAAATGCTAGTTTATCTTTTTAATATTTGTTTAACTATTTCCATGAAACTTCAGCTAATTGAGGCAGTTATTTAACTGGGCGAAAATATACTGGTCTTGATGTGTCCCAATTAATTGGAATTCACTGTGTTTATTGTTGTATTTATTATTGTCATGTGCACTGTTTACTCTGTGAACTTCATACGTTCCAAGAACTTCACTGCACCCCTTGTGCATATGACAATAAACAAACTCTTTTGCCCACGAAGTTGTGGCTGAGTTAATTAAACCAGTACTGAAAATCCCAACTAAACTAATTCACTTCTGCCTACAAGTCTCTCCATTTCACTGCACATTAACGTGCTGACCGAAGAGCTTCTGATATACCTCGACCATACCTGCCTCCACCACCACTCCTGGTAGCACATTCTAGGCACCCATCTCTGTGCAGTAGAAAACTTGCCCCCACACATCTCCTTTGAATTTATCCCCTATCACCTTAATGCCCTGTAGTATTAAACATTTTGACCCTGGGTTGAAGATTCTGACTGTCTATCCCATCTCGGCCTCTCAGAATTTTATTAACTACATCCTTCAGCCTCTGCCACTCCATAGAAAACAACCCAAGTTTGTCCAAACTCCCCTATAGCTGGTGCCCTCTAAGCCAGGCAGCATCTTGGTGAATCTCTTCTGCAACCTCTTGAAAGCCCCCACACCCTCCCTGTAATGGGGTGACCAGAACTGCACACAGAACTCCAAGTCCAGCCTAACTGAAGTGTTACCCAGCTGCAGTATGACTTCCTGAGTCTTATGCGCGATGCCCCGACCGTACCCACTCCCAATATGGGGTTCCTCCTGCCAGAGCTTTGTAAGGTGCTGTACAACAATGTTGTGAAAAAGAGTAAGTGATGAGAGTTGGCTACCATTGTCGTAAGTGTGCTATTGGACTGAAATCTCGCTGCCTGTTCCGGGACAGGGGTTGTATTATCTCCGGAGGCCGAAGAGAATGCGCTGTTGCGCCGGCTACCGGCGCAGGGTCGGGTCGCTGTCTTTTCCATTCCCTCCCCCGGCCGGACGAGAGGCAGGGAATGTGCTTCCCATTCTGGCTCATACAGGAGACGATTTTATTCTCTATTTTTCTTCCCGCGATGATAATTTCTTGGAAGAGGTAGACTTTCTCTCTCTCTGTCTGCCTGTGCGCTAGGGAGCATGCCTCCTGTTCTCTGAAGAGACTAACATCCACGCACCATCTGAGATAGAATTCGGCAACAGAATTGCCTGGGGAAATATAGCCCAGGGATTAACCGCTCCTACAGATTCCAACCCTTCAGAACGCATTAATAGACTATTTATAAATATAAAATACTCGTTTAATCATTGTCATACATTTTAATGTCATCTTTAGGAAAATATTTTGCGCATAACTGCTTGTACGTGGATTTTAATTTCAAGGTATACCATTTGTTCTATTATACAGCAGTACTGGAATATAGACAGGTTACTAGTTTGTTTTATACCTGTTACTTGTGTGACACATCTCGTTTCAACTCAATTACACACGCGGGAAATGATACAACAAGTTCTGCAGATGCTGAAGGTCCGAAGCAACAAAATATGCTGCCGGAACTCGGCCGGTCAGGCAGCGTCCATGGAAACGAACCAACAGCTGACGTTTGGGGCCGAGACGCTTCTTCGGGACGGGAAGGGAAGGGGGAAGAAAGCAGAATGAAGAGGTGGGGGTGGAGAAGGAGAAGCCAGGTGGGTGGAAAAGGTAAAGGGCTGGAGATGAAAGAGAGCAGAGTGGACCAGAGGAGAAAGGGAAGGAGGGGGAGGTGATAGGCGCGTGAGAAGAGGTAAGAGGCTGGAGTGAGGTATAGAAGAAGGGGGAAGGGGGAATTAAAGGATATACATTAATTGTATAATCTTTAATATATACACAGCCAATTACTTTCATTATATAGCCTGTTTAGTTTTCATTGTGCATTTTCTATATAAACTCTGTGCACGTTCTATATGAACCAGCTACTTTTATTGTACTGTATAGTCTGTTTAATATATGATTGTTCAATATACTGCATATAGTTCCATTACATTTTATTACGATTTTATTATCTGGATTCATTACGTGGTTTCAATGCATAGTTAAATTATATAATGCCATCTTATAGTTTCAATATATATAGATTCATTATATAGATTGATTAAGTAGTTTCATTATATAGTTTATTCCATAGTTTTATTACACTCTGCTTTTACAGGACTGTGCAAAATTCTCAGACACATAAAAACATCGTAAAACGAAGATGCTTTCAAAAATAATGAAGTTACTAAATATTAAAATTTTATTATAAGGAGCTGAAAACAGTAAAATGAAACTAAATCAAATCAATATTTGCTGTGGCCACCCTTTGCCTTTTAAACTGCATCCATTCTCTTAGACACACTGTCGTGCAGTTTTTTAAGAAAATCGGCCGGTAGATTGTTCCAAGCATCCTGGAGAACTTGCCTGTTCGCCGTTTCACCGGCTTCTGTCTCTCCAGGTAATCCCAGACAGCCTTGATAGTGTTGAGATCAGGGCTCTGTGGAGGCCTTATCATCTGAAATCATATTTTAAAAATCTAGTGTGCCTAAAACTTTTGCACAGTACTGTATATGCTTCCATGACTTGGCTGATTTCGAGTTTCATTATATGGTTTCATTAAACATTGTCATTCTACAGATCATTTATTTTACATATAATTGTACCTTTATATATAAAACAGCTACTTTCACTATATAGCCTGCGTTTAATATATAAACCCAGCTAATATTCATTTGGTATAGAAACTAGTTACTTCCATCGTGTAGTCCGTATTTAAAATATATTTTTTTAATTTTATATATGCAAAACTCTTCTTTCTAACTCTTTTTATGGCTAACGTGGCATTCCATTGTACAGTAACAAGATCTGCTTTAAATTTAACTCAATACCATCTCTCGCCCCTTCTTCCTTTAGCCTCACTCTCCTTGTCAAACCTCTCGCTCTCTCTCCGTTTCGTCGTTCATTTCAATGTCAACAATTGTCCTCCACTTACAACGTTTTACATTTCTACAGTACACTGTTAAAGCTCGATGTTTTAAATCTTTAATTCCCTTCTGTGAATTTTTTTATTTGTATGGATATAAAACGTACTTAGAGTTAAAATGTTTTTAATAAATATTATTATTTGTAAAATAAATTATACTAAAAGAATCTGACTGAAATATATACGGCCTGGTTTTTCCATAAATATAGAAGTATTGTAGGGACAGCTAAGCGTTTAAATGAAAATATATAATCAAAATATAACAATAGATAACATGAAATCTTAACGCCAGTTTATATGAATATAGAACTGCCTTTCAGTATGCACTTGAAAAAAATACAAATAACATAAACATATAAACAAAATATCTTTCTATGGATTTGTAACTATACATTTGAATGAAATTAAACGTAACATCAACTTAGATATATAATACATTTATGCAATGTTATTTCAAACATTTGAATAAAATATTAATTATTATGAATATGAAATGCATTTATAATTGTTTAATTGATATACAAATACAAATTATATAGAATATCCTACATAATATATAATGTTTTCTGCAAGTTATATATGTGTATACATCTAATCAATAGTAGCAGTTTATGTAAATATTAGCGTTGTATGTAAAATTATTCCAAACACAGAGATTGTTCAATTCACTCAACACATGGCCTTAGTTTTAAAAATTTTGAAGATATGTAATTTGGAATAATTGAATTTATAAAACAATTTATTATATACATATACATTTAAAGGTGTATATTTATAAATTTATAAAACAGAATTATGACACTCACGGCATTAAAAATAAAACAAATAACATGTTTGGATAATCATTCAAAGTTTAAATAACATGAATTTCTGGAGGCGCTGATTGTTGCGTGATGTAACAGTTACTTCTTTAATGGATTAATCCTCTTACTCTTCAACTCTCGTAGACTGCTTCGCTTTGACCGGCATGGATTGTAACTGCGTCTCGGACCTGCTATTAACTCCCCCAATGCCGACTCTCTGGACGCCAGGTAGGGCTAACTTTGCTCGCGATGGAAAAGATACTCGGACGAGAGTGGGCGTGCGGAGATAGCCGAGCCTGTCGCGTGTCTTCTCAACTGGTTCGGAGAAAGCGAGAAGAGAGAGGAGAGCGAAAGATGAGAGGGAGAGAGAGAAGCGAAAGAGAAGAGAGTGAGAGATTAAAAGAGAGACAGAGAGAGAAGGGGAAGTGGGAAACGTCAGTGTCCGTGAGAGGGAGGGAATGATGAAGATGTGTGGGGGGAATAAGAAAGAGTTTGTATGAAAATTGAAGTATGGTGTTTCAGATATTTCTTTCATGTGTGTGCTGTATAAATGTGTGTGTCTGTGTATGTGTGAATGTGTGTGTGTATGAATGAGTGTGTGTCTGTGTGTGTTGGTGTCTGTATGTGTCTCTGTGTGTGTGTGTCTGTGTATGTGTCTGTATATGTGTGTGTCTGTGTCTGTGTGTGTGTGAATGTGTGTGTGTCTGTGTATGTGTGAATGTGTGTGTGTATGAATGAGTGTGTGTCTGTGTGTGTTGGTGTCTGTATGTGTCTGTGTGTGTGTGTCTGTGTATCTGTGTATGTGTGTGTGTCTGTATATGTGTGTGTCTGTGTATGTGTGTGTCTCTGTGTGTGTCTGTGTATCTGTGTATGTGTGAATGTGTGTGTGTCTGTATATGTGTGTGTATAAATGTGTGTGTCTGTGTATGTGTGTGTGTTGAATGTGTGTGTCTGTGTGTGTGAATGTGTGTGCGCACGAATGTATGCCTGTGTTTTGATGTCTGTTGTGTGTGTCTGTGTGTGTGTGTGTGCGCACGAATATATGCCTGTGTCTGTGTTTTGATGTTTGTTGTGTGTGTGCGCGCACACGCGAATGTATGCCTGTGTCTGTGTTTTGATGTTAGTTGTGTGTGTGTGAGCGAGAGAGAAAAAGAGAGAGTATGTGTATGAGTGTGCAATAGAGAGAGGGGGTGAGAGTGTGTGTGTGTGTGTGTGTGAGCAAGAGAGAAAGAGAGAGAGAGGAGAGTATGTGTATGAAAGTGCAATAGAGAGAGAGAGAGAGAATGAGAGTGAGGGTGACTGGATGTGAGGGACAAGAGTGGGTATTTTTTTACTGAGTTAAGTATTGTACGTAATTAGTTTTGCTACAACAAGTGTATGGGACATTGGAAAAAAGTTGAATTTCCCCATGGGGATGAATAAAGTATCTATCTATCTATCTATCTATTTGAGGGGGCAGGGAGTGAGAATGTTTGACAGCTGGTGACTCACAGTGTTATCATCCATCACCCCTGGAGCAAGGCTTTAGGAGTGGACGGGGGAGGGTAGCTTCACACTGTGCACCAGGAGTGAACACCAGTGTTAAGAGCTGAGATGTCATCAGAACAGGGTGGAGAACAGTCCATCCTAGGCACTAGCCTCACTATGAGTTAAAGTCAATGTGCAACTGTTCCCGAACTCTGACTGCAACCCTTACTCACACACTGCAAAAACAATCAGTCCGGCTGACTGAGCACCCTCTTTGACGCTCACCGGCTGTAAATCTTCATCTGCAGTCCAACAGGGTCAGCAGAATGTAAGAAGGGATGTTCAGTGAGCACACTGTTTAATGCAAAGTTTGTGTACAGTCTATAACAGAGTCAATAACACTGACTGTAATGTTGGCCTCAATACGGTCTGTAATTCAGACACAATAATGTCCAAAGCACTGACTGTAGTAGTGACTTCAACACTATGAACTGATGGCAACACTGTCTTTAACAATGTACATAATACTATCTACAGTACTATTTATCCTATAAATAATACTGACCATAACACAGACAACAATACTATTTGTAACACTGTCTATCGTACGGTTAACAACAGTGACTATAACACTGATATGACAATCTGAAGTACTGTGTATATAATAAGTGATTCCATTTGTAACACTGATTATAATACTGACTGTGAAACTTTCTGCTATAACACTGTCTACAAAAGTCTACAAACTGATGAATACACTATTACACGTACTATAACATCGCTGTCTAAAACGCTAACGGTGTAGCACCGAATATTACACTAACTCTGATTATACTACTGTCTAAATGAGACTGATTACAAGACTGACTAAAGCTCTAACTACAGTCATGTTTATAATACTCTTTCTAACACTGACTATGATACTGGCACTAACACTACCTACAACACTGATTATAATACAGGCTATAACAGTGATTACAAAACAGTCCCAAACATTGACTGTAATGGATTATAAATATAGTCTACAACATGGATTATTACACTGTCTATAATAATGACTATACTACTGAGTGCAACATTGTCAAACACTGTCAAACACCCTGTCAATAATGCTGTCTGTAACTCAGACTATATCACTGATAACTAGACTGACTATAAGATTGTCTATGCCATCTACAACACTGACTAAAACATCATCTAGAATGCCGTCTACTGTACCATCTACAGCACTGTCTACCATACTATCTGTCACACCATCCACTGCATTGTCTACAGTGCTATTTACAACACTGTCTGCAGCACTGTGTACAACACCATCTACAACACTGTCCACAACACAGTCTATAACACCTTCAACATGACTGTCTACAACGCCGTTTATTAATACCGTCTCCAACATTATCTACAGCACCATCTACTACACTATCTACAGAACCATCTACAATGGCAACTACAATGCCGTCTACAACACTACCTACAATGGCAACTACAATGCTGTCTACAACACCACCTACAATGCCGTCTACACCACCTACAATGGCAACTACAATGTCGTCTACAACACCACCTACAATGCCGTCTACACCACCTACAATGGCAACTACAATGCCGTCTACAACACCACCTACAATGCCGTCTACACCACCTACAATGGCAACTACAATGCCGTCTACACCACCACCTACAATGGCAACTACAGTGCCATCTACAGCACCGTCTAGAACACAGTCTATAACACATACAACACCATCAACCACACCATCTCCAACACCATCAATAACACTACCTACAACACCATCTCCAACACTGTATACAGCACCATTTACAATATGTACAGCACTGTTTACAGCATCATCTACCACACCGTCTAAAGCACCATCTAGAGCAAAGTCAACATGGTCTGTAACACCATCAAAATGACCGCCTATAACATTGTCTACAGCACTGTCTGCCGTTGGTTGCTGCACCATTTACCACACCACCTACTACACGGTCTAGAGTTCCAACTATGGTACCATCTGCAATGCTTTCTACAGCACTGTCTACACCATCCACAACATGGTCTATAACATCAACAAGATCTTCTACAATGCCGTGTCCAACATTGTCTACAGAACCATCAACAACACTGTCTACAATACTATCAACAAAACTGTCAACAACACTATCAGCAACATTGCCTATGGTACCGTGTACACCATTTACAGCACTGTCTACAACATCTACAACACCATCTACAGTGCCAGCTACAACAGCAACAATAACACCATCAACATCACCTACAACACTGTCTGCAACATTGTCTACAATACCGTCGACAGCATCATTTACAGCAACATTGACACCATCTACAATTCCGTGTTCTGCACCATCAACACTTTCTATAATACCATGTATAATGCCATCTACAACATCATTCACAACACCATTAACAACATTTACAAAACCATCTACAGTACTGTACAATATCATCAATATCACCATCTACAGCACTGTCTACAGCAGTCAATAATATAGTCCACAACACAGTCTACAGCACCATCAACATGACTGTCTACAACATCATCTATAATACCATCTCCAAAATTATCTAAGCACCATCTACTTTGTTGCCTACAATGCCACCTACAGCACTGTCAACATCATCCACACTACCATCCATACCACTGCCTATTACACCATCAACATAATTGTCTACAACTCTGTCTATAATACCATCTCTAACGTTATCTACAGCACTACTTACAAAGGCAGCTACAATGGTACTCACTAGAATTTTGACGAATGCAAGGGGATCTCATTGAAACCTATCACATGCTGAAAGGACTAGATAAGGTGGATGTGGAGAGGATGTTTCCTCTGGTGGAGGTATCCAGAACTAGAGGACACAGCTTCAAAATTAAGGGGCGACCTTTAAGAACAGAAGTAAGGAGGATTTTTTTTTTAGCCAAAGAGTGGTGAATCTGTGGAATGCTCTGCCACAGACTGCAGTGGAGGCCAAGTCCATGGGTATATTTAAAGCAGAAGCTGATAGATTCCTGATTGGTTGGGGCATCAAGGGATATGGTGAGAGGGGAGGAGTATGGGGGTTGAATGGGATCCAGGTTCAGCCATGATGAAATAGCGGAGTGGACTTGATGGGCTGATGGCCTAATTCTGCTCTATGTCTTATAGTACTGGCCGGCTGGTGATGTAGTGGCATCAGCGCCGAACTTTGGAGCGAAGGCTCCGGAGTTCGAATCCTGCAGGCTCCTTTGCACGCTTTCCATCCATACTGGGTTAAGCATCGAGCTAGCAACTCGGCCTCATAAAAATGAGAAAGCCTGCTACAAAAACGCCGTCCCGATGACTCCACTTGGAGTTAAGGGCTTTCTTCTTTTTCTTCTCTTATAGTACCATCTACAGCACCATCTACAACCCTGTCCAGAGCACAGTCAACAACACCGTCTATAGCATCATCAACAAAATCATCCACAATAGGGTCTATAACACCATCAAAACAACCACAGTCTACAGCACTGTCCACAACACCATTAACATGACCATCTACAACAGCGTCTATAATACTGTCTCCGACATTGTCTACAGCACCATACGCAACACCAACTACATCATCTACAAAACCATCAACAACACAGTCAACAGTGCTGTCTACGGCACCACCTACAGCATCATCCACAACACTGTCTAATGCACCATCTACAAAATAGTCTACAACACCATCTACTGCACTTTCTACAGCACCATCCACAGCTCTGTCTACATTAGCAATACTGTCTACAACATTGTCTAGAACACAGTCTACAATGCCATCCCCAACGTTGTGTGCAGCACCATTTACAATATCTACAGCACTGTCTACCATACCATCTAGAGCACAGTTAATACCATCCACAATATTGTCAATAACACCATCAAAATGACTACCTATAGCACCGTCTACAGCACCATCTGCAATGCTATCTACAGCACTGTCTACACCATCCACAACACAGTCTATAACACCAGCAACAAGACCTTCTACAACACTGTGTCCAACATTGTCTACAGCACCACCTAGAGCACCATGGTCTGTAACACCATCTACTACAAGGTCTAGAGTGCCATCTACAGCATCGTCTATTGCACCAACTACAGCATCACCTACAGCACAATCAACAACACCTCTACCACACCATCTACAGCACTGTTAACATCATTGTCCACAACAAGATCTATAACACCATCAAAATGATCGCCTATAACACCATCTACAGCACTGTCTACAACACCTTCAAGGAAACTGTCAATAACACTGTCTACAGTGCTGTGTACAACACTGTCTTCAGCACCATTTACACCAACACAATGCCATCTACAAACCATAAACAATATCATCAAGAACACCATCTGCAACACCATCTACAATATCATCTACAACAAATCTACACCATGTACAGTACCATTTACACGACTGTTAATAACACCATCTAAAGCACTGTCTATAACAATTATCTATCTCTCTCCCTATAATGCTGAATACAACACTGCTTACAACACTATGACACTGACTAGGACAGCATCTAGAACACTATCAATACACTATTTGTGACACTGTGTATAACATAAACTTTAAGGCTATCTACACCACTGACTACAACATGGTCTATAACACTGACTATAAAACTAACTACAACACTGAATATAAAACTATTTAAGTGACTGTAACACTGTTTTCATACCATCTATAACTCTAACTACATCATGCTATGTAGCATTGACTATAACAGTGTATAATAGTGTTTATAATACTGACTATAACTCTCTCCACAACATTTCAGTTAACAGCAACTAAAACTCTGACTATAATCCTGACTACAGCAGTAACTCGATAAACAGTACCAATTCATCAATGGGATCAATCCACTTACAGTACCACTCCATCAACAATAACAATCAATCAGTGGCTTCAGTACAATTCATCAATGGTATCACTCCATCATCCGGATTAGTGGATCAACAAATGTAATCCAACAACAGAGCTGCTTCAGTGGTGGTACCAATAAATCAACAGTACCAGTTCACTGATTGATCCAAACCATCAACTAGATCTAAACCATCTACAATACTAATTCATCAACAGATACAATCCATCTACAGTACTAATCCATCAACAATACATATATGTCAATGGTAGCAATCTATCAATAGTATTAATCATTTACCAATTTATCCACCAGAAGCATTAATCATTTACAGAGTATTCCATCAATGGTTCCTATTCATCAACATTTTGATGCTTTGTCGCTCCAATCCACAAACAATACCAATTCATCAACAATCCAAACCAAACTAATACCAATCCATCAATAGTACAAATTCGTCAACAGTATCAATCCATTAACAGTCCAATTCATAACAGTACTAGTTCAACATACCAATCCATCTACAGATCCAACAGTACCAGTTAACTAACAGTACTAATCCATCAACAGTACCAGTCCATCAACAGAAACTGTTCACCAACACATCCAATCCGTAAGGAGTACCAAATCCGTAGTATTACCAAAGCATCAACAGAACATGTTCACTGGCAGTACCAATTCATCTAAGAATCAGTTTACCGACTGTAACAATTTATCAACAGAACCAATTCACTCACCAATCCGTTAATGAAACCAATCTGTTGTAACCAGTCATTTATCAATTAACTTTATCAATCCTTTGATAATTAGCAATCCATCTAAACTACTAATCCACTGACCATACCAATAGGTCAATGGTACCAATTCATTAATAATCTTAATCCATCTACAAAATGAATCCATTATCAGCATTAATCAATTAGTTGTATCCATTATTGACAGTACTAATCCATTCATGTTAACAGACCATTCATAGCAGCATTCCATTGACAATACTAATTCATCAACAGTTTCCCAGTACTCACTGAAAGTGATAATCTATTACTAGCCCCAATCCATTGCATTGACAGTAAAAATCTATTCTCAATATCTATTAACAGTGCTAATCCATTAATACATCATTGCAATGACAAATAATGCACTAAGCTACTTGGCAAATAATTAAATAGGCTTATTATCGTCACATTGCAAGTTACAGCAAATAGCTTTATTTTCCATGCCATCCATGCAGATTTCATCACATTAGTGCATCGACAAGAGAAAACAATGCAGGAGGCAGAACAGAGTGTAACAGTCACAAAGGAAATAAAGCGGACAGACAATGAGGAGCAAGGTAACAAGGGAGAGTAGATAGTGAGGATGAAAATCCGTGTAATGAGGAACTGTTCAAAATTTTTATCAGAGCAAGGGAGAAGCTGGTGGTACGTCCTTCCAGGCTTTTGTATCTTCTGCCTAATGGAAGGGTGGGGAAGAGACAATATCCAGGGTGGGACAGACCTTTGGTGATACTGGCTGCTTTACTAATGTATCCAGAAGTGTCCATGAAAAGGAGGCTGGTTTCCATGATGTGCAGTTTCTTGTAGTCATGGATAGACCAATTGCCATACCAAGCCATATGCTCATTTAAATGCCCTAGTTCTCAATGTGGGATTTGAAACCGCATTCCCTGAATCATTCTTCTAGACACCAGACCAGTAGCTTAACCCTCTGTGCTATGACACTCTGTAAATCTTTGACGTAATCTGCATCTAATACTGAATCTCAGTGTGTTGGGAGTTTCTCAGTCTAATCTCACTGGATAGAAGCCTCCACAATTTGCCTTTCATTGAATCACTACCCCCCCCCCCCCACCTCCCTTACAGGCTTTGCATTTCCGGACTGGGCCTACAAGCCGGAGTCGAGCCCTGGGTCACGGCAGATCCAGCTCTGGCACTTCATTCTGGAGCTGTTGCAGAAGGAGGAGTACCATGACGTGATCGCCTGGCAAGGCGACTATGGCGAGTTTGTCATCAAGGACCCCGACGAGGTGGCCAAGCTGTGGGGCGTCCGCAAGTGCAAGCCCCACATGAACTACGACAAGCTGAGCCGGGCTCTAAGGTAACATCTCCACCAGCCCCTTAACTTCACCCTCCTTATCTGCACCCCTTTCCCTGTGAGCCCATCCTTCCCTGAGGGGCTTCTCATCTGGAAGCAGACCCTTCAGCCCAATGCATCCATGCCTACTGAGATGCTAGTCCCATTTGCCTGAATTTGGCCAATATCGGTTACCTCTCCATATGCCTTTTAATGTCATTATACCTGCCTTAAACACTTCCTTGTTCAATGCACCTACCACCCTCTGTGTGATGAAGTTTTCCATTGTATTTCCTTTAAAATCTCTCCCTCTTCACCTTAAACCCTGCGATCTTAGATCATCCCTTGGAAAAACACTGCACATTCACCCTATTCACGTACCTCGTGATTTTACACACCTCCAAGGAGAAGGTATGGAACCCCAAGGACACACACTCAATATTTTAGGACAGCTCCTGTCCCTCCACCACCAGATTCTAGACAGTCCATGAACACAACCTCACTACTTTGCTCTCTTGTTGCACCACGTATTCATATTTTATATTTCTTATTGCAACTTATCAATATTGTCTCTATGTATTGCACTGTGCTGCTGCCACAAACAACGTGTATCACAGCATATGTCAGTAATAATAAATTGGATTCTGATTGTACAGTGATGTCTCACTCCTGTTCTCAGTGCCCTGACTGATGAAGGTCAGCCTGCAAACCACGTCTTCAGCACCCTGTCTACCTGTGTCTCCACTTTCAGTTCTCACCTTTGGGGTCTTTCTCAGGGAGAGGGGCTCCCCAGAGCTTGGTCTCCTTGGATGTGGATGTCTCTTTGAGCAATGAAGAGACCACCTTCCCCAAGTAGAAAGACACTCCCAAAATGACTCAGGGCTCCCAGAGGAGAACACAGCCCATGGGAGTCATTAGGGAGTTAAGCCAAGGTAGACCTCCACAGTGAAGGTAGAAAAGAGGGACTGAGGTGTACAAATACTCAGTCCCTAAAAGTGGCATCACAGTCAGACAAGACACTTGGCACAATGCCCTTCATCTACAGGAGGTGGGCTTCATGTTCAGAATCAGAATCAGGTTAATTATCAGTGACATACATCATGAAATTTGTTGTAAACAGCAGCGTATAAATTACTATAAGTTATATAAAATAGTAAATAGCGCAAAAGGGAAATAGCAAGATAGTGTTCGTGGGGTAGGTAAAGATAAAGATTACATTTGTCATATGTATATCAAAGCACACAGTGAAATACATCATTTGCATTTAATGGCCAACACAGTCTGAAGATGAATTCACAGCAGCTCTCAGGTGTCATTGTATCTTTCAGCGCCTACATAGCAAACCTCAAACTTAACAAATCTAACAAGCATGTCTTTGACTGTGGGTGGAAACCAAAACACCTGGAGGAAACCCATGTAGACATGGGGAGAACATACAAACTCCTTCAGGTGGCAGTTCAAACCCCCATTATTGACCATTCAGAAATCTGATGGGGGAGAGGAAGAAGCAGGTCCTGAATCATTGAGTGTGGGTCTTCAGGCTCCTGTACCTCCTCCCCATTGGCAGTGATGAGGTCTTGTCCCGCATGATGAGTGTACTTAATGATGGATGCCCATTTGAAGAAGTCCTCGATGGTGGGGAGGCTTGTGCCCATGTTAGAGCTGGCTGAGTCTACAACCCTCTGCGGCCTCTTGCATTTCCATGCACTGGAGCCTCCATGCCAGATTGTCATGAAACCAGTCATAATCTTCTCCACAGTACATCCGTAGAAATTCGATGGCATCTTTGGTGGCATAACAAATCTCCTCAAACTCCAAATATAGAACTGCTGGCATGCCTTTGTCATGATTGCATCAATGTATTGGGCCCAAGATAGATCTTCTGAGATGTTGACACCCAGGAACTTGAAGATGCTCACCTTTTCCTCTGCTGACCCCTCCATGGGGACTGGCGTGTGTTCCCAACTTCCCCTTCCTGAAGGAGAGGTAGTGGGCTAGAAGCTGCCCTGGTGGTAGGTGCTTTCAGGCTTTTGCATCTTCTGTTTGAGCAGAGAGGGGAAAATGCAGAATGTCCAGGGTCAGAGGGGTCTCTGATGATGTTAGCTGTTTTACTGAGGCAGCGAGAAGAGGAAAGGCTGGTTTCCATGATGGGCTGAGCTGTGTCCTCTACTCTCTGCGGTTTCTTGTGGTCACAGGCAGAGCAGTTGCCATACTGAGCTGTGATGCATCTGGACAGGATGCTTTCTATGGTGTATCAGTAAAAATCAGTGAAGGTCATTTGAACACTCAGGGTCACACTGAGTTACTGGAGGCTCTAAATTATTGTGGGAAGAGGTCCCAGAGCATTCCTCTCAGAGACTCCGCATGCCATCGCTGTGAACATCCTATCTGCCTCACCCTGAGGGTCCTACAGTCTCGCCAAGTCTCCCTGATTTACTTGGTGGGACCTTCTCTCACTCTGTAAGGCATCCCTCAGAGGCCTTCCAGGATGTGTGAGAGGGTGAGGTTTCTGTTTCTCCTCTGCCAATCTCTGTCCTACTAATGGGGTCCAGGGCTCACACTGCTGGTGGTCCTGGCTTTTCTCCAAGGGTCCCTGCATCCACACTGTAGACCATCATCTACCAGTGGGTCAGAGGCTTATTAAGATGCAGTCTATCTCAATACTGTAGGGAGGAGGTATATTCTTTGTTTCCCAAGGGTCTCCACGTCATTATGTATTTGACTGTCACTCCTGGTGTGCCTCATCCCTTCTGAGAGTCTTCTCTCCAAGGGACTTGTTTCCTTCTGAAGATTTCTATCTCCCTGATAGGGTCTCTCCTTCCACCAACAACCTATCCCTCTTGCCAAGAATTTTCTCTGCTTCTGAAGGTCTCTATCTCCTTCTGAGGGGTTCTGCCTTCTTCTGAGGGCTTCTACTTTGCACTTGATGTCTCTTGTCTCCCTCCAAGATCTCTACTCACTCTCTCCCTCCAACTTGCTGAGTGTCTCTTCTTCACTCTGAGGGTCACTTAACCTTCCAAAAGTTTCTATCTCACTCCCTCCCTCCAAGGGTCATTGTTTCACTCCAAGTTTATCTCTTCCCCTTCTAAGGATCAAACCCTTCACCAACTTCACCCGAAGATCTCTATCTCCTCCTCATGGAGTATATCTCTCCACAGGTTTACGTCTCCCTCTGAGGGTCTCTCTCACCTATGGAGGACCTTTATTTCCTCAAGAGGATCACTTCAATGTGGCTCCCTTCCTCAAAGTATCTCTGTCTTCCTCGTCTCTATCTCACACTGAGGGTTTCTGTCTTCCCCTGAAGTCCTTTGTCCCTGTAAGGTTTTTACTTCCTCAGTCTGAGAGCCTCTTACTCTCGCTGAGGGTTTCAACTTGCTCCTGATGGTTCCTATCTCTCCATGAGGTTCCCTATTCCCCTCTGGTCATCTCCATTTCCCTCAAGTGGGTGTCTCCCTCCTTCCAAGGGTCTCTGTCACTCCAAGGGTAGCTTTCACCTCTTTAGGGTCTCTCTCTCCATCCAAAGTAATTTCTCTCCAAGGGTAACTATCGCCTGCTTCCCTCACTGTGTAGCCCCTTCCCTTTTCAGGGTTTCTCTGTCTCCTCCTCTCTTCAAATGTACTTCCATCCCTCTAAGTGTCTCCCCCTTCCACCCTCTGAGGGTCTCACCCTTCTAGAGTCTCTAACACTCTCTAAGCATCTTCCCTTCCCAAGATTGTCTAGCATCTACAAGAGTATCCCCTAGGAGATCTCTTGCCTCCTTCACCCTTGGCTGCACTTAACTCCCATTGTCCACCTCTCCAGGTATTACTACAACAAGCGCATCCTCCACAAGACCAAAGGCAAGAGGTTCACCTACAAGTTCAACTTCAGCAAGGTGATTCTGGTCAACTACCCCCTACTGGAGATGGGACACTCCCAGCTTCTGCTCACACCCAACCCGTTCAGCAGCACCCAGAGTCCCGAGTGCAGTGGTATCACTCCTGAGGTAAGAACCTGATCTTTCTGACCTCGACCGCTGTCCACAATCACAGCATACCCTTTGCCCTGATCCAGCTCCACGGTCTCACCCTCTACCACCCCTTGACATTCTTCTTTTTTCATAAATTCAAGTGACATAATTAGGCCATTCAGCTCACCATGCCATCATTTATTGTTTCTGTGATGGGACAGGTGGAGGGAACTTCATTCTGTGTCTGACCCCGGGAGTGTGTGATGGGACGGTGTGGAGGGAGTTTCATTCTGTGTCTGACCCCGGGAGTGTGTGATGGGACGGTGTGGAGGTAGATTCACTCTGTGTCTGACCCCGGGAGTGTGTGATGGGACGGTGTGGAGGTAGATTCACTCTGTGTCTGACCCCAGGAGTGTGTGATGGGACGGTGTGGAGGGAGATTCACTCTGTGTCTGAGCCCGGGAGTGTGTGGTGGGACAGTAAGGAGGGAGCTTCACTCTGTGTCTGACCCCAGGAGAGTGTGATGGGACAGTGTGGAGGGAGTTTCATTCTGTGTCTGACCCCGGGAGTGTGTGATGGGACGGTGTGGAGGGAGTTTCATTCTGTGTCTGACCCCGGGAGAGTGCGATGGGACGGTGTGGAGGGAGCTTCACTCTGTGTCTGACCCCGGGAGTGTGTGATGGGACGGTGTGGAGGGAGATTCACTCTATGTCTGACCCCGGGAGTGTGTGATGGGACGGTGTGGAGGGAGATTCACTCTGTGACTGACCCCGGGAGTGTGTGATGGGACGGTGTGGAGGGAGCTTCACTCTGTGTCTGACCCCGGGAGTGTGTGATGGGACGGTGTGGAGGGAGCTTCACTCTGTGTCTGACCCCGGGAGTGTGTGATGGGACGGTGTGGAGGGAGATTCACTCTGTGTCTGACCCCGGGAGTGTGTGATGGGACGGTGAGGAGGGAGATTCACTCTGTGTCTGACCCCAGGAGTGTGTGATGGGACGGTGTGGAGGGAGCCTCACTCTGTGTCTGACCCCGGGAGTGTGTGACGGGACGGTGTGGAGGGAGCTTCACTCTGTGTCTGACCCCGGGAGTGTGTGATGGGACGGTGTGGAGGGAGCTTCACTCTGTATCTTGACCTGGGAGTGTGTGATGGGATGGTGTGGAGGGAGCTTCACTCTGTGTCTGACCCCGGGAGTGTGTGATGGGACGGTGTGGAGGAAGCTTCACTCTGTGTCTGACCCCGGAAGTGTGTGATGGGACGGTGTGGAGGGAGCTTCACTCTGTGTCTGACCCTGGGAGTGTGTGATAGGACAGTGTGGAGGGAGCTTCACTCTGTGTCTGACCCCAGGAGTGTGTGATGGGACGGTGTGGAGGGAGCTTCACTCTGTGTCTGACCCTGGGAGTGTGTGATAGGACAGTGTGGAGGGAGCTTCACTCTGTGTCTGACCCCAGGAGTGTGTGATGGGACGGTGTGGAGGGAGCTTCACTCTGTATCTTGACCTGGGAGTGTGTGATGGGACGGTGTGGAGGGAGTTTCACTCTGTGTCTGACCCCGGGAGTGTGTGACGGGACGGTGTGGAGGGAGCTTCACTCTGTGTCTGACCCCGGGAGTGTGTGATGGGACGGTGTGGAGGGAGCTTCACTCTGTATCTTGACCTGGGAGTGTGTGATGGGATGGTGTGGAGGGAGCTTCACTCTGTGTCTGACCCCGGGAGTGTGTGATGGGACGGTGTGGAGGAAGCTTCACTCTGTGTCTGACCCGGGAAGTGTGTGATGGGACGGTGTGGAGGGAGCTTCACTCTGTGTCTGACCCTGGGAGTGTGTGATAGGACAGTGTGGAGGGAGCTTCACTCTGTGTCTGACCCCAGGAGTGTGTGATGGGACGGTGTGGAGGGAGCTTCACTCTGTGTCTGACCCTGGGAGTGTGTGATAGGACAGTGTGGAGGGAGCTTCACTCTGTGTCTGACCCCAGGAGTGTGTGATGGGACGGTGTGGAGGGAGCTTCACTCTGTATCTTGACCTGGGAGTGTGTGATGGGACGGTGTGGAGGGAGTTTCACTCTGTGTCTGACCCCGGGAGTGTGTGATGGGACGGTGTGGAGGGAGATTCACTCTGTGTCTGACCCCGGGAGAGTGTGATGGGGCAATATGGAAGGAGCTTCACTCTGTGTCCTGACTCTGACCTACTGTCTGTTTTGTTTTCACGAAGACAATCCAAAGTTTGTTGAATCCGCCCAGGCTCCCTGATGCACGAGCTGGCGATCTGAGGAACCCAATCTTCGAACGGGCTGTCCCATCCACAGACAACGAGAAACATCGACTGGAGACCGGACTCGCTTTCCTCAGCTCAGGTAGCTGAAGTATGGATTGCAAGGGTCACATGGGTGGAGGTGTGGGAGGGAGAGGGGGAGAGGAGGAAGGATAGAGGAGTGAGGGGAGAGGAAGGAGAGGAGAGGAAGGAGAGGAGAAAGAGGAATGAGAGGAGAGGAGAGGAGGGAAGGGAAAGTCCACAGGAGTTTCTCAGGAATGTCAACATATCGGGATGTTTGATGGCACAGAACCTGTACTCGGTGGAGTTTAGAAAAATGAGGGGCTACCTCTGAACGTTCAAATACTGTAACGTCTGATAGAGTGAATCCAGAGATTATTATTTCCTACTTGGGGGGGGGGGGGAATCAAAGGAACAGCCTCAGAATAGAGGGACATCCATCTACACAAAGATGAGGAGGAATTTCTATAGCCAGGGGGTTTGGCGAATCTGTGGGAGATGGCAGTGGAGGCCAAGTCATTGGGAGAAAGATGGACAGTGAAGACGAGTTAAAACAAATGAAGGTGAGAGTGAGAAAGAATTGCAGAGAGGAGGGGGAATGGGAGAGAGGGAGATTGAATGGGGGCTATAGCAAGAAAAAAGGGGTTGAAATGGTATAAAGAATGATAAGGGATGAGAAAAAGGGAAGTGATAGAGAGAAGGAGAGATACAGAGAGGTGAAAGATGGGGGTATAGAGTGACAGACGATTATGGGATGGATAGGGGGTGAGATGGGGAAGGTGGAGATCTGGGAAAGGGAGAGAGGGGTAAAGGGGGAGAGGGGGAAAGGGGAGAGGAGGAAAGGGGAGAGGAGGAAAGGGGAGATGGGGAAAGGGGAGATGGGGAAAGGGAGAGACGGGGAAAGGGGGAGACGGGAGAGACGGGGAGGGGAAGAAACGGGGAAGGGGAGAGACGGGTTAAAGGGGGAGAGTGCACGGGAATGGGTGGGGACGGACAGAGGGGCAGAAGGAAGGGAGAACGAGACAGAGGAGCGAGGGAGAGGAGGGGGAACGTACGATGATGACCGTATCTCCCAAGGGTGGGCACAGGAGGGGGTAGCTGACCTGTGCCGCGCACACCACCACTCACTCTGCCTTCCCTTCTTCTCGGCAGGGACCCACTACTACTCCAAGCCTCCCGCCGTGCTGAGCGCCTATGGACGGAGCGGCCACCTCTCCGAGTACCCCTGGGGTCTTCCCTCTTACCCTCCGCCGCCTTTCAGCCTGTCTGCCTCCAAGATGTCGCCCCTCTACCCTCCTCACTACTACCCGGGCACGCTGGCACACATCCCTGCCCAGGTCTCCCTCCTGCCTCCCTCTTCCTCCGCTTCCTCCTCCTCTGTCTCCTCCGACTCAGTGGCGGAGAGGGTCCCTCCGCCTCTGGGACCCTACCCCCGCCTCTCCCTCGGGCACAAGGGCTTTCCGCCCTGTCCGGTGATCCAGACGCTGAGGGCAGACCTGGCGCCGACCCCCCTCTCCTCTTCGTCCTCCCACCAACCGCCCCAGCTCCCCACAGCCGCCTCGGCCCCCTCCTCCTCCGCATCCTCGGGAAAGGGGGTGGGTTCTGCGGAGGCAGGGCCGCGGACGTGGGTCAAGTCGGAGACGGACTCGGAACTGGAAGTGACGGACCTCAGCGGCTCCGGCTCGGAGGGAGAGGGCGGAGTTGACCCCCGGCCGAGAGGGCGGGACTGGTGCGTCTCCTCCGCACCCCTCGTTGGTCAGCTGGGGACCCGTCCTCAGCCCACCCGGGACATCCCGGAAACTATCTCTGTCGGGGTGGAGCTGCTCCATGAATCCTAACCCCCCCGTCCCTTCCCTGCTCACTGCCCCTCCGTTCCTTCGGCTTCTCGCCATCCTCCCCTTCCCACCAGCCAAAGATCAGCGAGGTCGTGACAGCGGAGTTTGGGAGGGAGAGGGCAGGAGGAGGGAAAATGAAGGCGAGAGTCTCCAAATCCTCGCCCGTTTATTCTGAGGCAGCCGCACCTGCGGAATTGCAGACCCAGAGTTTCCAAACGGGCGAGTTCTGAGACAAATGGGAACATCCGAGATCCTTTGAAATGTCCCTCATTCCGGCTTCCCTCGGTGGTGTGGGGAGAGTGCCTCATCTTCCACCCCAAGTTGTCCTGTGAATTTTTGATCTGAGCTGTCAGTCGTCGGGGAAGAAGGGAGGGCAGGGGAGATAGAGGGAGGTTGGGGTGTCTCATGACCACTTTCGCTCTCTGGACTTTGGGGTTTACCTAGGGAAGCTCCAATTGAACAGAGGCGTCAGTGAGTCACCCCTCTTCTTCATTCCCATCTCTTTGTACTCTGGGCACAGGGCACAGTCCTCTCTGGCTCACTCTTTCATCCCTTGCCTCTCCTCTTCTCTTCTCCCAGCTTGCAAACTCTCTCTATTACTGACCCCTCTTTTGCTGCACCTGTCTATTTCTCTAGTGCTCACCTTTACAGAATCTTCCTCTCTGTTGCCCCTTTTACAATCTCTCACTCACTGTCTTAGTATGTCTCGCTCTATCCAACTCACTGTTGCCTCTTTTAACATATCTCTCACTCACTCTCGGTATCTCTCTCTGACATTCTTACCTGTGTCACTGTCACTCTCTCTCTTTCTCTTACTCCCTCCTTACCTCATTCACTCTGTATCTTCATTTTTATCTCTCTCTCTCTCTCTCTATCTCGCTCTTTTTCTCTCTGCCCATCTCTTACTTCCCTCGCTCTTCATTAGCATCTCATCTTGTCTATATTTTCTTTTTCCGCTCTCTGTTGCACACGGTCTTTCTGTTCCCTCTCTCTATCTCTCGCTTCTCTCTGTTCCTTTCTCACTCACTCTCTTTTCCTTCCTCTGTCAGTCACTGTTTCTCTGACTCTATCCTGCTTCCCTGATTGCCTGCTTTTCTCTATCACTCTCCCCACCTGCTTCTGACTCTCCTCCATCTCTAGGTCTTTAATAATAATTAATCCGAATTGTTCTTTCCCTCTCTCTTTGCATATCCTTTACCCCTTTCCTCTCTCCCTGTCTTAATTTCCATCTCTCTCACTGTCTCATTCCTTCACCCCTCTCTCTCACATTCCTTCACCTACCTCTCCCTCTCCCCCTTCATTCTCTCTCTCTCCTCATTTGTTCATCCCCTGTCCCTCTCTCCCCATTCTCCATCTTTCTCTCATTCCTTCACCCTTTCTCCCTCATAGACCATTTCCCTTTCCCTCTCACTCCTTCACCCTCATCTCTCTCTCTCGTTCCTTCACACCCTATCCCTCTCTGCCCCATCTCTCTCTCTCTCCCTCTCTCCCTCCCCTCCCTCACTCCCTCTCATTGTTCATCTCTCTCTGATTCCTGAACCACCCCTCTCAACGCACGGGTTTAGATCAGTTAGTTCTCCCTGGTGAACAGGTTCAGACTTTTACACCATCACACACTTCAAACCTGAAGCTAATATTAAATTCCAACTCCAGCAAGGATCAAAACTGCCCAGCAGAGACAGACGCCTCATGCAACAGATATAAATAGTGCAACATGCAATCCTCCGTTACAAAATTATAATTCGTGTGTGAGGCATTAGAAGTACCAAAATAAAGAAACTTGCTAATGTTTAAGCTCTAAAATCATATTTAGTATTTGCAAAATTTAAAAATAATAGATTTTGTTGATCTTTTCAAAAAATTAGTATTAAAATTATAAATTTCTTCTTGGCAGTGAAATAAAGAATCTTACCACTCATTAATTTGATTATAAAATTATAATTTTGAATATACAGAAGTAAAAATACAGGACTGTGTGGAATCAATAGTTCCGATATAAAATTATAAATTTGAGCTTACTGCGTTAAAAATTGAGGTTTTTTAGGGTAACAAATATTCCTTTTTTACAGATGCCCTTCAGTCAATTTTGTAAATCAGAAAATATATAATCTTTTGATATGGTAACTACACCTCCACAGCATTGTAATGAATGTCTGAAAACCACAAGTCTGATAAGGAAGGACAATTACTAAATACCTGTAATTCGTCTTCCTTATCAGACTGATGGCATTCATGGAGAGGGAGAGAGGAATCTAGTTCTGTTATTTTAAAGAAGAAAAATATATATGCTAAACTGTTGAATTTAATATAATGGGAACTCGTTCACATGTAGGGAGCTTGTATCTAAGGCATGAGTTCATAACCCAGGGGAGGGGCTGTTACAGAACTTGCCAATTGGATTTTACATTTATAAATTTGTGCTTGCAATATTTTTAAAAAGTATATTGTTGATTACTAATTTAGTTTTAAAATTATGATTTATAATTTATAAAATTACAAATTATTATAAAATAAAGATTTGTTAATTGTTAATTCAATTATAAAATTAAAACTCTATACTTACAAAATAAAAATAAAAGCAGTCAAATAAAAGATCTTGCTATTATTTAGATTGTAATATGATACATTTATATTTCCAAAAATAAAAAAAAAACAATAATAAGGTAGATTGTCAAATTCAAGTTTGGTAATAAGTATCCCACTTAATCAGTGTTCTCTTTTTGAACTGTTACATTGCATTCATCTAAGACAAAAGTTTCTAATTGTTCTCATCTGTAATCCAATATGTTTTCAGAAGAAGAACTAGGAGATGGAATATTTCTTGGGTTTTAAAGTTTCCCAATTCACTTATTCCCATGCAAAAACAAAACCAAGTTGTGGGTCAGGCAGCTTTTGTGGAGGGAAATGGGTGGCTGCTGTTTCATGCTGAAACCTGGTGTCATCTGGACCGAAAGAGTAGAGGAGATAGTCTGGATGAGGTGGTGAGGACGAGGACGAGGGGTGGTGCAGGCAATAGGTGAGGAGGGATGATAGGCAGATGAAGCAGGGAGAGTTTAGATGATGACAGGTCAAAAATATTAATAAAATTAACAAGTCGTTTATTGTCATATACTGATATGTGCCTGTGTTCTGCTGCAATGAAAGACCCACTATCTCGGACCCACAGGATCACATAAAGTTAATACAATTCTTTAAAGAAAGGACACAATCAGAACAAATCAAAGTCCATTGTGGTGTAAAGTGGTAGAGGTCACAGCGTTTCTATACTGAGGCAGTGATTAGGGTTGTGTTGGTTGGTTCAGGATCCAAATGATTGACGGGAAGTAGCTGTTCCTGAACCTGGTGGTGTGGGACTTCAGGCTTCTAGACCTCCTGGGAGCTGCTAGAAGATCACATGGCTCGGACGGCAGGGATCTTTAATTATAGACATTGCCTGCTTGAGGGGGCGCCTCCTACAGATACAACCGATGGTGCGGAGGGATGTATCCATGATGTATTGGGCTGAGTCCACTATTCTCTGCAGCTTCTTATGTTCCTGTGCACTTGAATTGCTGTACCAGACCAGATGCAACCAGTCAGGACACCTACAACGGGGCAATCTGTAGGAGTTTGTTGGAGTGTTCGGTGGCAAGCTGAACCTCAGTAATCTCCTAAGAAAGTAAGGACACTGGAGCACTTTTCTTGTGATTGCATCTGTGTGCTAGGCCCAGGACAGGTCAACTGAGATGTTGACACCCAGAGATTTACAGCTGCTGACTCTCTCCACCACCAAACCCCCAATGTAGATTGGTGCACATTCACCCTCTTTCCTCTTTCTGGAGTCAACCATCAGCAGGTAGAGATGACCAAAGCAGATACAGGTGATGGAATCTGACGTGAGAGGAAGGTAGAGCAGGGAACTAAGGAAGGGAGGTTGGAGAGGGTGGAGGAAGGAGGGAAAAACAGGGCAATGGGGGGCAGGGAAAAGATTGCAGGAGGAAATGGGTAAGCCAAGAGAAGAAAGGGGGCAGATAACCTGCCCTCTGACCTCCCCTTCACTTCTACAGTCCAGATGAAGGGTCTCGACCCAAAACATCGACTGCCCATCTGCCTCTGCACACGCTGCCTGACCCGCTGAGCTGCTCCACCAGATTTGTGTGTGCTCCAGATTCTTCTGTCTGCAAGTTCCTTGTGTCTCCACTTATTCCCGTGCTGGGAGTGAGGTCCGGTTGGAAGCATAAACACCTTCGCAGATCCCTACGCGAACCAGGAGAGAGTCTGTTAAAACCCAACAAACATTCGAAACCCCTTCCAAACCTGAAACAAACACGATATTGGTTTGCTAAAATAAATATGTGTAGATATTTAAACAAAAAACATGAACTTTACAAAAAAATGGGGTCTTCAGTAAATGATAACAATTGAGAAATAAATGTTTATCTATTTATTTTTTTTAATTATAAATATTCTCTGCACCATTGACGTACTGTGGATTTAAAGTCTGCATTAAGTCCTCCTGTACCAGTGTAAAGTGTCCCTAAATGTTAATTGAGAGTGCTGTTTTTATTGTGTATGTTATGTGTGGAGAGATGTTATTGGCTTTGTTCTCTGTTGAAAGAGAGTTTGATTAAAAAAAAAGTCTTCACTGAAGTTCAATGTTGGAAGCAATATAAACAAACGGAAGGATTTAACCTTGGCTGGCCTTGTTCAATTCGGTCTTTTGTGGAGTCATGGAGAGATAGAGCCGGCAGACAGGCCATTCGGCCCAATGAGTCTGTGCTGATCAGCAACCACCCATTGATCCCATTTCATCCTCCCCAATTCTACCCCCAATTCTACACTTCAACCGTGCACCATGGAGACAAATCAGCCGCTGATGAACCCACCTACCCAGCTCACTTTTATCTAGGGTGTGGGAGGGAACTGGGGCAACTGGGGGAAAAACTATGGGGTCATGGGGATAACAAGATGGTGGAAACTCTACACAGGTGCGTGTGCGCACACACACACACACACACACACACACACACACACACACACACACACACACACACACACACACACACACACACACACACACACACACACACACACACACACACACACACACACACACACACACACACCTTCCTTTTCAGCCTGCAATGTTGTGCTGACTTTTTCACCTAACCCTTCCTTCCCATACAGCCCTATATTTCTCTTTCATCTGTACGCCTATATAAGAGTTTCTCAAATGTCCCTAATGTATCTGCCTCTACCGCCACCCCTGCAAGTGTGTTCTGTGCACCCACAACTCACTGTGTAAAACCCTACCTCTGAAATCCCTCCTATATTTTCTTCCAATCACCTTAATGTTATGCTCTCTTGTATTAGCCATTTCCAGCCTGAGAAAAAGTCTCTGGCTATCTAGTCTTTTAACATCTTGTACACCTCTATCAAGTTGCCTCTCATCCTCTGCTCCAAAGAGAAAAGTCCTAGCTTGCTCAACCTTTCTTCAGAAGACACGCTCTCTAATTCAGGCAGCATCCTGGTTTATCTCCTCTGCACTCTCTCTAAAGTTTCTACATCCTTCCTATAATGAGGCACCAGGACTGAACACAATACTCCGTGTGTTTTAGGGTTTTATGGAGCTGTAACATTACCTCATGGCTCTTGAACTCAATCCTGACTAATGAAGAGCAACACACCGTATGCTTCTTTAACAACCCTAGCACCTTGAGTGGCAACTTTGGAGGATCTATGGACATGGACCCCAAGATCCGTCTGTTTCTCCTGGAGCTTGGAGGCAGAGGATCTACCCCCTGCCCCGCAGTACAGACTATTATCTGCACCGTTTTAATGTCGTGAGAGACTCCCTCTCTCTCTGTCAGTCTGTTGTCTCCTTCTTGCTCACACAAACACACACCCAGTGCAGGAGGTCAGGATCAAACCCAAACTGGAAGACAACATTTCTACCCATTGCACCACCATGGAATCGTTCTCCAGTTTTCCCATAAAAGATATTTACAGTATTTCAGTGATGCATCAGCATCAAAATTACTGGTGTAGGTGGCATGGGATTTGCTTCTTTTTTAACAGCAGTACAGTGCAGGCATGAAATTACTATAAACAATGAAAAACATAAACCGCGCAAAAAAAGGAATAATGAGGAATAATGCTCCATGGGTTCATGGACCAATTCAGAAGTCAGATGGCGGAGGGGAAGACATTGTTCCTGAATCACTGTGTGGATTTTCAGGCTCCTGTATGTCCTCTCTGATGGTAGTGATGAGAAGGGGGCATGTCCTGGGTGGCGAGGGTGCTTAATGATAGACACCTTCTTAGGCGCTGAATTGGAGGATGCCCTTGATGGTGGGGAGTGTGTGTGCCCAGATGGAACAAGAGATTATACAAACATATATAAACAAGTATAAGAACAGATAATCTACAAGGGAAGTAACAATTTAAATAGTAGTTTAGATCTTAATCCAACAGCGTCCTGCAAAGAGTGACAACCCCAATCCATTCCACTATCTGCTGGCCAGGCTGAGTTCAGCTCACAGCGTCACCATCGTGACCACTTTGTTGGGTTCAGCTGTACAGCAGCTCATTGACGCAAGTATCTGCAGTAATCAGCCGATCGCGCGGCAGCAACTCGATGTAGAAAGGCATGCAGACATGGTCAAAAGGCTCAGTTGTCCTTCAGGCCAACCGTCAGAGTGATCTAAGTGACTTTGACCATGGTGATGAATTTAGTCGAAAAGTAAAAGGAGAAGTATGTAAAGCTTCAGAAGTCAGGATGAAATGAAGCACATGAGGAGTGTTGAGAAGCCAGATGAGAACTAAAGAGGGAATTAGGAAATCCAGGAGGGGCCATGAAAAGATTTAGCAAGTAGGAATAAGGTGAATCCCAAGGCATTCTATACACACATCAAGAGCAAGAGGATAACTGGGGGAGGGTGGGATCACTCAAGGACAAAGGGGGGAACATTTCCTTGGATGCAGAGAATGAGGTACTGAAGGAGTATTTTGCTTCAGTGTTTACCAAGGAAAAGGATATGGAGAGCCAGAAGGTCAGTGCTGAGTGTATAAATATGTTACGGTGTTTACAGGTCAAGGAGCAGGAAGTGTTGGGTCTCCTGATGAGTATTAAGATGGATAAGCCCCAGGGCCTGATGAGATTTACCCCAGGTTATTGAAGGAGGCAGGAGATGAGATTTCTGGGGTCTTGACCAGTCTCTTCATGTCCTCTTTAGCCACGTGAGGTCCCGGAGGACTGGTGAGTGGATAATACTGTACCACTATTTAAGAAGGGGAGAATGGAAAAACCCTGGGAACTATAGACCAGTGATTCTCACATCAGTTGTAGGGAAATTGCTGGAAAAATTTTTAGGGATAGGATATATGAGCATGTGGAAACCAAGGGCCTAATTAGAGACAGCCAGCATGGCTTTGTGCAAGGCAAGCTGTCTTAACAACTTGATAGAGTTTTTTGACAAGGTGACGAGAGAGATTGATGAAGGTAGGGCAGTGAATGTTGTCTACATGGATTTTAGTAAGGCATTTGACAAAGTCCCTCATGGGAAGCTAATTGGAAGATTAAGATTCATGGGGTCTGCGGCGAATTGGCCGTTTGGATTCAAAACTATTTTGTGCATAGAATACAGATGGTAATGTTTGAAGGGACTTAATCAAACTGGAGGTCTGTAATTGGTGGTGTTCCACAGGGATCGGTGCTGGGACCTCTGCTGCTTGTGATGTATATAAATGACCTGGATGAAAATGTAGGTGGGTGGGTTAATAAATTTGATGATACCAAGATTGGTGGAGTTGTGGATTGTGTAGAAGTCAGGCAAAGAATACAGCACCATATAGATCAGTTGCAGATATGGGCAGAGGAATGGCAGATGGAGTTTAATCCAGATAAATGTGAGGTTCTTCACCTTGGTAGGGCAAATGCAAGAAGACAAACACTGTTAAGGGCAAAATCCTTAATGGCATTGCTGAGCAGAGAGATTTCTGGATCCCAGTTCATAGCTCCTTGAAAGTGGACACAGGGGTCAATAGGGTGGTTAAGAATGCTTTTGGACTGCTTCCTTTCGTTAGTGGAAGCATTGAGTTCCAAAGTAAAGAGGCTATGCTGCAACTCCACCAGACTCTAGTTAGGCTACATCTGGATTTTTGCATACAGATCTGGTTGCCCCACTATAAGAACGATGTTGAGGCTATTGGAGAGGGCGCAGAAGAGGTTTACCAGGAGGCTGCCTGATTTAGAGGGCATGTGCCAACACGAGAGACTGTATTAACGTGGGTTGTTTTCTCTGGAGCGGAGGGTATCTGTTTCCCAGGGTTGAAACGTCTAACATTAGAGGGCATGCGTTGAAGGTGAGAGGGGGTAGTTTCAAGAGAGATGTGAAGGGTAAGGTTTTTACTCAGAGAGATGTGGATGCCTGGAATAGGTGATAGAGGCAAATACATTTGAGGCTTTTGGGAGACATCTGGATAGGCACATGGACATAAGGACGATGGAGGGATATGGATATTGTGTACATAGGAGGGATTAGTGCTTGAGGGTTGCTGATATGCTTTTCAGTGGGGATGGCACGTCATTGTGGGGCCTGTTCTTGTGCTGTACAGTTGTATGTTCTGTCCTATGGATGATTGTTGGTGCCAGACGGGGTGGTCTGAGTATCTCAGAAATTGCTGATCCCCTGGTATTTTCACATACAACAGTCTCTAGCATTCATCGAGAACGGGGTGATAAACAAAAATCATCCAGTGTGCTGCAGTTCTGTGGGCGAAAATGCCTTGTTAACCAGAGGCCAGAGGAGAATGGTTCAAGCTGACAGGAAGACGACGGTAACTAAAATAACCATGCATTACCACAGTGGTGTGCAGAAGAGCGTCTCTGAACACACGCCACATCAAACCTTGAAGTGGACGGGCTACAGCAGCAGAAGACCACAATCGTACACTCAGTGGCCACATTATTAGGTACAGGAGGTAACTGATAACGTGGCCGCTGAATTTGTGCTGGTTTGGCCGTATCTGGAGTACTGCATTCAGTTTTGATTGCACCATTACCAGAAGGGAATGCAGGCTTTGGAGAGGGTGTAGAAGGGGTTCACTAGCATGCTGCCTGGATTAGCAGGAAATTTAGGACCAAATGAAGTTGTTTACACCGGGGCAGCAGAGGCTGAGGGGAGATCTGGGTAGAAATGTAAAGTTATGAGATGCATAGACAGGGTAGACTGTCAGAAAATGTTCCTCCAGGGTTGAAAATGTTTCCCTCTCAGGAGCAAGTTTTTTTTACACAGAGAGGTGGTGGGTGTTTGGAATGCATTGCCGGGGGGGGGGGGGGGGGAGGGGAGAGAGAGAGAGAGAGAGAGAGAGAGAGAGAGAGATGAGAGAGAGAGAGAGAGAGAGAGAGAGAGAGAGAGAGAGAGAGAGAGAGAGAGAGAGAGAGAGAGAGAGAGAGAGAGAGAGAGAGAGGAGAGAGAGAGAGAGAATTTCTGATTCTGATAAACAACAGACAGTCTTAATCCCTGAAAATCCAACATCCATCGGTGTAGCAGACTTGTGGAGCTGAAAAGCATAGACACATAGACACAGGCCAGGTTTATTATCACCTGCCTGAGATGATCTGAATTTTGTTATTTTGCAGCAGTGGTACAACTTTAAATTACAAAATAAATAAAAATTGAATAGGTTTATGGACAGGAAAGGAATGGAGGGTTATGGGCTGAGTGAAGGTCGGTGGGACTAGGTGAGGAGTAAGCGTTCAGCGCAGACTAGAAGGGCCGAGATGGGCCTGTTTCCGTGCTGTAGTTGTTATATGGTTATATGGTTAAAGTGTAAAAATAACGTGGTGGTGGTCATGGACCTGATGGCAGAGGGGAGGAAGCTGTTCCTAAACTGTTAAGTGTGTGTTGTCAGGCTGCTGTACCTCCTCCCCAATGGTGGTAACAGGAAGAGGGAATTGGGGTGTGCTGGATGGAAAAGGGACAGTAGTAATCGGCAAAGGAGTTCTGTAACAAATCTTTCTCAAGTACGCACACACTCTGAATGGTCAAGTGGGCCTGGTATCCTGGTGAAACACATAACTTGAGCTGTGGATCGAGCTTTAAACTAAATAGCGGGTTGGGGGGGGGGGGGCGTTAGGTTCAACAGCTTGGGAAAGTAAGGATGAAGTAAAAAGAGCGAAGGCAAGGTTACGGTCTTCAGAATAAAGAAAAGTTATTAAAAAAGGGATAGGATTTTAACTTCCAGTAACATGAGGGCAAAATTGAAAAGAAGGATGAATACAGGTCTGAGGTGTAATATTTGAACGCACACAGTTTACAGAATAAGACAGATGATCTTATAGCCCAGTTAAAAATTGGCAGGTAGGATGTTCTGGGCACCTCTAAGGCTTGCTGAAAGAGGATCACAGTTAGGAACTTAGCATCCAAGGATACGCATTGTATTGAACGGACAGGCAGGTAGGCAGGGGGGGTGGGTGGCTCTGTTGATAAAAAATGAAACAAAAATCCCTAGAAAGAGGCAACATGGGATAGGAAGTGTAGAACCTTTGTGGATAGAGTTAAGAAACTGCAAGGGGGGGAAAAAAAAGGACTGTGATGGGGCTTATATACAGGCCTGTGAATAGTAGCCAGGATGTGGGCTACAAATTACAATGGGTAGAAAAAAAGTTTTTCAAAAATCAATTAAGAGAGGAAAGATAAAATATGAAGGTAAGCTAGTCAAGAGGGTACCGAAAGTATTCTCAGATATATAAAGAGTAAAAGAGAGGTGAGAGTGGATATTGGACTGCTGGAAAATGACGCTGGGAAGATAGTAATGGGAGACCAAGGAATGGGATATGAATTCAATAAACATTTTGTGTCAGTCGTCACTGTGGAAGACACCAGTAGTCTCCCAGAAAATCAAGTGTCAAGGGACAGAAGTGAGTGCCCTTGCTATCGCTCAGGAGAAGGTGCTTGGGAAGCTGAAATGTCTGAAAGTCGATAAGTCACTTGGACCGGATAGACCACACCCCTGGAGCTGAGGAGATTGTGGAAGCATTAGTTTTGATTTTTAAGAATCACTAGATTCTGGAGCACTGGAAAGTCCCAAAGACACTCCAATCTTTAAGAAGAAAGGAGATATCTCAGGGTCACCTGACTTCAGTGAGTGGCGAGAAGTTCGCGTCCATTTTTACAGATTAGGTTTTTGGGGTATTTATAACAAAACATGCTGAAGTCAGCATGGGTTCTTTAAGGGAAAATCTTACCTGACGAATCTGTTGAGAATTATTTGAGGAAATAAAAGGCAGGGTAAACAAAGGAGAGTCAGTGGATGTTGTTTACTTGGATTTTCAGAAGGCCCTTGTCAAGGTGCATCACAGGAGGCTGCAAAACAAGAGAAGTGTCCATGATTGCAGGCTTCAATCAGCACGAGAGGTCGTTCATTGGTGATGCAGCGCAAGGTTTAAGAGGAGCCCTGGTGCAATCAGCAGGGGGGCAAAAAAAGGTGGCGTAAGCAGGGTGGCCATTGTTGGAGTAGGTCAGTGTTTGAGTGGCCAGGCTTTGGCCAGAACAGGCGCAGGTTCTAAATAGCTAAGTAAGTAAGTTTTCCTTCTGTTAATACGTAGCTAGCGCACTGAGAATGGGCACAGAGTTACTGGTATGTTCTTTGTGTGGGGTGTGGGAATTCTGGGATACCTCCTGTCTCTCTGACAACTACATCTGCATGAAATGCACTGAGCGACATCTTCTTAGAGATCATGTTAAGGAACGGGAGCTGCAGCTGGATGACTTTCAGCTCATATTAGAAATGAGGAGCTGATAGATAGGAGCCACAGGGGGGTAGTCATCCTTAAGTTACAGGAGGCAGGTACCTGGGGTGGCTGTCAGGAGGGGGAATGGGAGCAGGCAGCCAGCGCAGAGTGTCTCTGTGGCAGCTCCCCTCAATAATAAACATGCCGCTTTGGATACCGTTGGTGAGGTGGGGTGGGGGTGGGTGCCAACGTAACAAGGAAAGCTGCAGCAACCGGGTCTCTGGCAGTGAGTTTGGTGCTGTGGCTCAGAAAGGAAGGGGGGGGGGGGAAGAGGAGTGGAGTAGTGATAGAGGATTCCATAGTTAGAGGAGCAGAAAGTAGATTCTGTGGATGTGAAAGAGACTCCAGGATGGTATGTTGCCTCCCAGGTGCCAAGGTCAGGGATGTCTCTGATCGGGTCCACAGCTTCCTAAAGGGGGAGGGTGCATATTAAAGAATATAGGGAGATAGGCAGAAAGCAGAAAAGCAGGACCTCCAGTGTGGAAATATCTAGACTGTTGCTGTGCCACACGCCAGTGAGGGGAAGATTACGATGATTTGGCAGATGAATGCATGGCAGGGGGCAGGGTTGTAGGTTTTTGGATCTGTGGGATCTCTTCTGGTTATGGCCTATACAAAAGTTGTAACCTATAAAAAAACATGGGTGACACCTGAGCCCAAGGGGGACAATTATCCTTGTGGGCAAGTTTGCTGGAGCTGTTGGGGAGGGTTTAAACTGAATGGGAAGAGGGACAGGGCTGAGGATGGGGAGTTGGTTTACAACTAGATGTGGTGTGTAGTGAGACTGAGGAAGGACAGGCAAATGATAGGGCAAGATTGCAGTCAGTGGGATGAATTAAAGTGTGACAAGGGGCCAAAAAGAAAAAGGGTGATGAATACAGGACTGTTATATTTGAACGCACACGGTGTATAGAATAAGGTAGATGATGTAGTGCAGTTAGAGATTAGCAGGCACGATATTGTGGGCATCTCTGAGACGTAGCTGAAATTGGGAGCTTAACATCCAAGGATACACGTTGTATTGAAAGGACAGGCAGGAAGGCAGAGGTAGCCCCTTTGGTAAAAAAAATGAAATCAAATCCTTAGAAAGAGGTGACGTAGGATTGGAATGTGTAGAATCCTTGTGGGTAGAGATAGGAAACTGTGAGGGTAAAAAGACCCTAAACAGTAGTCAGGACATAGCCTACAAGCTACAATGAGAGATAGAAAAGGCATGTCAAAAGGGCAATGTAGAGATAATTATGGGGGAATTTCAATACGCAGGTAGATTGGGAAAATCAGGTTGGTGCTGGATGGCAAGAGGGAATTTGTAGAACGCCTATGAGATGGCTTTCCAGAACAGCTTGTGGTTGAGCCCACTGGAGGAATGGCAATTCTGGATTGGGTGTTATGCAATGACCCATAATTGATTAGGGAGCTTAAGGTAAAGGAACCCTGAGGAGGCAATGATGATCATATGCTAGAATTCACCCTGCAGTTTGAGAAGGTAAAGTTCCTCCCTGCACTTTGCTTGGTGCATCGGGTAGCAACCTTGCCATTTCTTTAGCATTGGTCTGTTTTACGAGGCCAAATTGCGAGCTCAATGCTCAACCCAGCATGGATGGAAAACATACAAGGAGCCAGCTGGATTCAAACCCAGGACCATTCGCTCTGAAGTCTAGTGTGGATGCCACTACACTACTTGCAACAGCTGCAACTTGAGAAGGAGAAGCTAAAATTGGAGGTATCAATATTACAGTGGAGTAAAGAGAATTACAGAGGATGAGAGAGGGACTGGCCAAAGTTGCTTGGAAGGGGAGACCAGCAGAAATGACAGGAGAACAGCAATGGCTGGTGCTTCTGGGAGAAATTTGGAAGGCACAGGAAAGATACATTCCAAAGATAGGTATTCTGTAAGGGAGGATGAGACAACCATAAATGACAAGGAAAGTCAAAGGCAGCGTAAAAGCAAATGAGGAAGTATATAGTATTGCAAAAATTAGTGGAAAAGTAGAGGACTGGGAAGCTTTTACTAACAGAAGACAACAAAAAGCCATAAAGAGAGTAAAGATGAAATATGACGGTAACCTCGTCAGAAATGGCAGGCAGACTCAATAAGTAGTTTGTGTCGGGCTTCACTGTGGAAGACACTAGCAGAATGCCAGAAATGTGAGAGTGTCAGGGGGTAGAAGTGAATGTTATTACTAAGCAGAAGGTTCAAAGTTCAAAAGTTCAAAGTAAGTTTATGATCAAAGTCAGCATGTGCAACCCTGAGTTTCATTTTCTCATGGGTACACACAGTATCTCAATGCTAGAATAATAACCAGAACAGAATCTCTGAAAGACTGCACCGGCCTGGGTGTTCAACCAGTGTGCAAAAGACAACAAACTGTGCAAAAAGAAAGAAATAATAATAACTAAATAAGTAATAAATATTCAGAAAATTAGACGAAGAGACCCTGAAAGTGAGTCATTAGGGTATGGGAACATTTCAGTAACGTGACAAGTGAAGCTGAGTGAAGTTATCCCTTTTGGTTCAAGAGCCTGATGGTTGAGGGGTAGTAATTGTTCTTGAACCTAGTGGTGTGAGTTCTAAAGCTCCTGTACCTTCTTCCTGATGGTAGCAATGAGAAGAGTACCTGGGTGGTGGGGATCCTCGATGACGGACGCTGCTTTTCTGCAGCTCTTCATGTAGATGTGCTCAATGGTGGGAGGGCTTCACCCACTACTTGCATTGGTGGTTCCATAATAGCTGGATGCAGCCTGTCAATGAACTCTGCACCACACATCTGTAGAAGTTTGTCAACATTTTAGATGTCATGCCAAATCTTCGCAAACTCCGAAGGAAGTAGAGGTGCTGTCATGGTTTCATGCTGGGTCCAGGTCAGGTCCTCCAAAATGATAACACCGAGGAAATTAAAGTGGCTGACCCTCTCCACGTCTGATGCTCTGATGAGGACTGGCTCATGGACCTCGAATGTTCTCCTCTGAAGTAAATGATCAACTCCTTGGTCTTGGTGACACTGAGTGAGAGGCTGTTTTTATGGCACAAGTCAGCCAGATTTTCAATTTCCCTCCTATACGCTGATTCATCACCACCTTTGATTCAGCCTCAGACAGAGATGTCATCAGTAACTTGAATATGGCAATTGAGCTGTGCTTGGCCACATAGTCATATGTGTAAAGTGAGTAGAGCAGGGACCCCCTCCTCTTTATGACTTTTATAAATGACCTGGATGAGGAAGTAGAAGGGTGGGTTAGTAAGTTTGATAATGACACAAAGGTTGGGGGTGTTGTGGATAGTGTCGAGGGTTGACAGAGGTTACAGCGGGACATAGATAGGATGCAGAACTGGGCTGAGAAGTGGCAGATGGAATTCAACCCAGATAAGTTCAAAGTGGTTCAATTTGGTAGGTCAAATTTGAAGACAGAATATGGTGTTAATGGTAGGACACTTGGCAGTGTGGAGGATCAGAGAGATCTTGGGGTCTGTGTCCATAGGACACTCAAAACTGCTGCACAGGTTGACAGTGTTGTTAAAGTATATGGTGTGTTGGCCTTCATCGACCATGGGATTGAGTTCAAGAGCTGTGAGGTAATGTTTCAGCTATATAAGACTTTGGTCAGACCCCACTTGGAGTACTGTGTTCAGTTCTGGTCATCTCACTACAGGAAGGATGAGAATACTACAAAGAGAGTGCAGAGGAGTCTTACAAGGATGTTGCCTGGATTGGAGAGCATGACTTATGAGAATAGGTTGAGAGAACTTGGCCTTTTTCCTTGGAGTGACAGAGGATGAGGGATGACCTGATGGAGGCGTATAGGATGATGAGGGGCATTGATTGTGTGGATAGCCAGAGGCTTTTTCCCAGGGCTGAAATGGCTAACACAAGGATGCATAATTTTAAGGTGCTTGGAAGCAGGCACAGAGGAGATATCAGGGGTAGGTTTTTCACACGAAGATTAGTGGGTGTCTGGAATACACTGTCAGCGACAGTGGTGGAGATGAATACAATAGGGTCTTTTAAGAGACTCTTTGATAGGTACATGAAGCTTAGGAAAATAGAGGGCTTTGTGGTAGGGAAGTTCTAGGCCGTTTCTGCAGTAGGTTACATGGTCAGCACAACATTCTGGCACAAAGGGCCTGTACTGTGCTGGAGATTTCTATATTCTATTAAGGATGAGAATCCGGGGTACTTGGAGGCGCATGATAAATTAGGCCAAGTTCAACATGGTCTTCTCAAGGAGAAGTTTGCCTGACTAATCTGCCAGACTTTTTTGAGGAAGTAACAGGCAAGATAGTCAGTTGATGTTGTTTATTGGGATTTTCAGAAGGCATTTGACAAGTTGCCACATATGGGGCTGTTTAGCAAGATAAGACCCATGGTATTGCAGGAGAGGTACTTGCAGGGATAGAAGATTGGCTGACTGGCAGGAGGCAAAGGGGGCTGCTCCTGTATGGCTGCTGGTGCCAAGTGCTGTTCCATAGGGGTTGGGGTTGGTTCATGTTATATATCAGTAATTTGGATGAAGGAAAATGATGGCGTCGTGGCCACGTTTGCAATGCTAGCATTTGCTTCAAGAGGACTAGAATAGAGGGGCAAAGATGTAATGCTGAGGCCTTATTAGGTATGGTTTTCGGCTCTTCCCCTCTTAAGAAAAGATGTGCTGGTATTGGCGAGGATCCAGAGGAAGTTTATGAGGATAATCCCGGGAATTAAAGGGTTAATTTACGAGGAGTGTTTGATGGCTCTGGAAGCATGTACTCACTGCAGTTTAGAAAAATGATTCAAAGATTCAAACTACATTTATTATCAAAGTATGTATGATTCTTTATCCCACAGGTAGCCATGAAACATTGAGATCTAAAGGCCTAGTTAGGGTGGACATGGAGAAGTTTTCAATAGTGAGAGAATTTAGGATCGGGGACACAGCCTCAAAATATGAGGAGGAATTTCTTTTGCCAGCGGGTGATGAATCTGCAGAATACATTGCCACAGACGGCTGTGGAGGGCAAGCCATAGCCATAGGTACACTTAGAGCAGAGCTCTTGATTGGTAAGGGTGTCAAAGGTTACGGGGAGAAAGCAGGAGAATTGGACTGAGGGGGATAATAATTCAGCTATGATTGAGTGACAGAACAGACTTGATGGGCCAAATGGCCTAATTCTGCTCCTATGTCTTATGACCTTACTATGGAACACTGAATTCACCAGGTCCTGTCACAGTTTGGTAATTGGTAAATAGGTTTATTATTGTACGATAAAAACCGGCATTTTGCACGTAGCCATCACACAAGCATCAGGGTAGTATAAAGTTGCAGAAGCAGCAACCAAATACAAAATAAAGTGATACGGTTACAGAGAAGGTGAAGTGCAGCTAGACACAATGAGGACAATTGGGAGGTCACCTTTATAGTACAAGCTCAGTAAAAGAAATACCAGAGAAGAGAGAATGCCTAGGATGGGTGGGGTCTTTGATTATGTTGGCTGCTTTACTGAGGCAGCAAGAAGTATAGACAGAGTCCGTGGAGGGGAGACTAGTTTCCGTGATGTTGTGAGCTGTGTCCCCAGGTCTGTAGTTTCTTGCAGTCACAGGCAGAGGCATTGCCGTATCACGCTGTGATTCATTTGGATAGGATACTTTCTATGGTGCATCGATAAAAATTGGGTTAATGGGGACGTGCCAAATTTCTTCAGCCTCCTGGGGAAGAATAGGCACTGGCGAGATTTTTGGCCTTAGCGACGAGGTGACTGCACCAGAATGAATGCCTTATGTTCACTCCTAGGAACTTTAAACTCTCAACCGCAGCACCATTGATTAAACAGGAGCATTTGCACTGCCTACATTCCTGACGTCAATGCCCAGCTGGTTTTTTTGCTGCCACCACCCAGACCATGTCATCTTCTCACTGCTGCCATTAGGAAAAAATTACTGAACCACCAGGTTCAGGAAAAGTTATTACCATCCATCTCTTGAACCGGTTGGAATAACTTCACTCGCCTATGTTCTCACAGCCTATGGATTCACTTTCAAGGACCCTTATTCTCGATATTTATTGCTTATTTATTTTTCATTATTATTATTTTTTTTAATAATATTTGCAGAGTTTGCTGTCTTTTGCACATCAATTGTCCGTCTGTCCTGTTGGGTGTGGTCTTCTATTGATTGTATTGTTTCTTGGATTTACTGTGTATTCCCGCAAGAATACGAATCCCAGGATCATATACGGTGACATTTATGTACTTTGATAATAAATTTACTTTGAACTTCGAATCATTCTGTGGTATTTAGCACTAGAAGTGACCCATGCAAGATGTCTTTAAACTGATCCTACACTGACACCTATTCTTCAGTATTTGCAATTACAACAATTTTGCTGAAATACGTTCACTGTTGCAAGGATCTAAGCCCAGGTTCAAACTTATTGTCACGAGCATACGTACCCAAGGTAGATGTTTAAGTGGCTGCACAATTCAATTGGGGGGGGGGGGGGGTTTTAAAGAGGACATACGGCGCATTTGCCTTTGATAATCCGGGCACTAACTTCAAGAGTCAAGAAGTTACGGTGCAGCTTTGTAAAACTTTGTTGGGCCACAGTCAGAGGCTGTTCTGGTCACCCCATTACAGGAAGGATGTGGAGGCTTTGGAGAGGGTGCAGAAGAGGTTCCCTGGGATGCTGTCTAGTTTAGAGAGCATGAGCTCCAAGGAGAGGTTGGACAAACTCGTGTTGTTTTCTCTGAAGCAGCAGAGACCATGGGGGGACCTATTAGAGGCTTATAAGATTATGAGAGTAGACAGCCGGTATCTTTTCCCCCATGTCTAATCTCTAATACTAGAGGGCATGCAATTATAAGAGGGAAGGGGGGTAAGTTCAAAGGAGATGTGTGGAGCAAATTTTTTTTTAAAACACAGAGAATATACTGCCAGGAGTAGTGGTAAAGGCAGATACAATAGAGGCATGGACACACTAGTGTTGGCACGTGGCCAAGTGGTTAAGGCGTGCGTCTAGTTATCTGAAGGTCACTAGTTCGAGCCTTGGCTGAGGCTTGTGTGTGTGTCCTTGAGCAAGGCACTTAACCACACATTGCTCTGCGACGACACCAGTGCCAAGCTGTATGGGTCCTAATGCCCTTCCCTTGGACAACATTGGTGGCGTGGAGAGGGGAGACTTGCAGCTTGGGGCAACTGCCGGTCTTCCATTAAAAAAAACCCCTGCCCAGGCTTGCGCCCTGGAAACTTTCCAAGGTGTAAATCCGTGGTCTAATCGAGACTAATGGAGGCCGACACACTCACACACAGGCACGAGTGCGCAGAGAATGGAATGATGTGGACATCGCAGAAGGGGTGAGTTGAGTTGGGCATTTAAATAATTACTAGTTTAATTAGTTTGGCAGAACATCGTGGGATGAACGTTTCTTTGTTCTATGCTGTAATACTGCACTCTCCCTTCACTCCCTCCTCCTAGTGAGTGCGGCTGAGTGAGCACGTGAGCGTGTGTGTGTGTCTGAGTTAAGAAAGACAAGTACATATATTTCTTTACTTAATAAAATGTTTATTCTTTTATTGTTTATATTAAAAAGCCCCATTTTTTTTTGAAAATCCAGCACTGGATTACAAAGATATAAAATACCACACTTGTTCCCTTTGCCGACAGGTTGGAGAATCAATTGGCACAACATGCCCCTCCCACAGAGTGGTGTGGAGATAGCTAGAGCAGCCTGGCATCAAGTGCCCAGCCTCTCCCTACTGGCAACAGTACAGTTTGAGTCTGCAGGACTGTGTGTGTGTGTGTGCGTGCATGTGATGTCTGTTTTTGTGTATACCTGTGAGTACCAATGTCTGCAATGTGTGTGTTGACTATGTTTGCGACACTTTGTGAAACTGTGTCACACGTGAACCCATGTTTTTAATGTGTATGGACCCATTTTTAATGTGTAGGCCCATTTATAATGTACGTTGACCTGTATTTATGACACGTGGACATGTGTTTGTAACACGTGGAACTGTGTGTGTGTGTGTGTGTGTGTGTGTGTGTGTGTGTGTGTGTGTGTATGTGTGTGAGTGAGTGTGTGTGTGAGTGAGTGTGTGTGTGAGTGTGTGTGTGAGTGTGTGTGTGAGTGTGTGTGTGTGTGTGTGAGTGAGTGTGTGTGTGAGTGAGAGTGTGTGAGAGTGAGAGTGTGTGAGAGTGAGAGTGTGTGAGTGAGAGGGGCCTGTAGCATGTACAGTGATCCTGCCTGTTTTGGGAGAAGTGCTAACAACGGCAGACAAAGCAAAGTCAAAAACTTTAAAACATAGTATTTTCCTGAATATATAAAAACCTTTCTGCTCCGTGGTGACAGGTGAGGGTGTGGGGACGCAGGCAGGCTCGAGGGGGGGACTGCACGTTATTACTTCCCTGAGAGGGAACACATGGTGAACATACACTTGTGTAGCATGTGTAGGCTGAGACACAACTTGCCCGATTATGAGCACACACACACATACACACCCACACACACCAGAAGAAACACATGAACCCAGACATCCATGCACAAACATAAATGCACAAATACAGACATGCATGCACACATACACGTACAGACACACAAAGACATAAAGACCCAGGCATACATAGAGCCAATCACAGCAACACACTCAAAACACCAAATGCACACACACATTCATAACACACATGTACACAGAACCACTGATGTATTCACACACACATCCCACACAGAAACTTACACAGACTTGTGCACACTAACACAAACTCACAAGCACACTCTTGCACGAATCCCATACACACTCTCATGCCCAAACACACACCCATACACTCAATGCTTGAACACACACACATCTGCACACTCGTACACCAACACACACACGGGTGGGGCGGAGTAGTGGATGGAAGGGCAGTCCTCGGGGAGGGGGGGGTAGTGAGGGAGGGGAGTGACCCAGTGTACAATGGCATAGGCTGGGATAAGTCAGGGAACAGAGGGGAGGGAGGGGTAGGGGTTTCTGTGCAGGCGCAGAGGGAGGGAGATGAAGCATCTCCTGCACCTCCTCTGTGATCCACCCCCTCTCCTGCCCAAGACAAGCAACAAACGAGAAGAAATCTCTTGACCAGCTCAACAATGGCTGTTGCGTGAGCTCAGAAATAAACTGAATAACTTCTTAGACATATCAATATAATAATAAAATAACAACTAAGAACAAAAACATACCCCAGTACAAAGTTTAGTGCAGGAAAGGCACTTGAGTACAGACGGAACAGCATGCAATATTACAAGGCAATGATCTAAAGAAACCAAAGGCCTCCTTAAGATCCAAGATCTCCTGGGACGGACATGCCCCCATTTGCCTGGGAGACATTTCGACCCAGCTGCAACCACCCCCCCCCAACCCCGACTCCCGTTGAGCTCCCCTTCCCTGTCCTCAAAAGCCTCCCCAAGCCCCCTGAAACGTCCCGCCCAGTTGAGATCTCAGATTTCGGAAGTAGCTGAATTCAGATGGCACCGATGGAGGGGCTGGTGCCGGGCAGATCTCTTGGGGGTGAGTCACACAGCCTGGGGAGGCAGATGGCTTGGAATCTGGAGGGAGGAAGGGTTAGGGACTCAGGAGACAGAGTTGTAGGAGGGGGCCAGAATTTGGGTGACGTTGGCAGAAGAATTCCTATTTCTTGCGAGAGGGAGGTGGGGTGACTGATAAGGCGAGAGTTAATAGGTGGTAGGTGGGGCGCTCCCTACTCTTGGGAAACCACCCCCCCGACCTTGCTGCCCATCTGCAGAGTGGAGCTCCCCACTCCCGCAGTACAGAGTTCCCTCCTTCCCACCCCTCCCACAGACTGGTGCTCCCTCATCGCCATCCCTCCCCACCCCCGCAGTGCAAAGCTCCCTCATTGATGCCACCCCAACCCCCGGTGACTCCCCCTCCCCCGACGCTCTCTCCTCACCGACTGCCCCGCACTCCCTTCACTGCCTCTTCCATGGAATGAAACAAGACTCCAAAGTAGGGCTTGAACCCCGGGTTCAGGAGCGACAGGTGGGAGATTGGGGGGGAGGGGTTGTTGCGAGTAACGGTTGACATTGGAAATACTCAGCTTGAAGAATCGGGGCAGAGAGGCAGTGATTGAGTGGTGGGGGGGGCCAGTTTCCCACTGGCAAACTCAACATACGAGGGGCTGCTTCAACACTTGTCTCCACCCAAAGCACAGCAAGATTCCGGTGGGGGAGGCAAGGAATAGGCTGAGAGCAGAGTCGGCGAGTCCAGTGAAACGCAGTGCCTTGCCTTCCCGCCACACCTCGGGCCTCTCGCCTACCACCCGCTCCTGGATCCCGACAGTAGTAAGCAGGCGCGTCGAGAGGCGACAACTTGAAAAGCCTTTGGTAGACATCACGGCAATGGAGGGGGTTGTCCGAAGTGAGTGGAAGTCTTCTACCCAATGACAAGTGAGTCCAAGAGAGGCAGGTGCCCTTGCCTACCCACTTGTGAGGAGAGAGGATGACGCTTGGATCGGGTGGGGGAGAAGTGGAGTCAGGGAGTCAGCGTCTGGGGTTCACCACCTCTCACCTACAGAAGGAAAGCAGAGGATGGGTTAAACAGAGGTAAGCTTGCTCACACCCACTGACACAGGGAGAAGCCCCCTCCACACCACCCCATCACACACTCCCAGGGTCAGATACAGGGCGAAGCTCCCTCCACACTGTCCCATCACACACTCCCGGGGTCAGACACAGAGTGAAGCTCCCTCCACACCGTCCCATCACACACTCCCGGGGTCAGACACAGAGTGAAGCTCCCTCCACACCGTCCCATCACACACTCCTGGGGTCAGACACAGAGTGAAGCTCCCTCCTCACCGTCCCATCACACACCCCCGGGGTCAGACACAGAGTGAAGCTCCCTCCACACCATTATGAAGTGGTGGAATCGGGTTCAATTTCTATATTAAACAGGATTTTGGGTAAGTACATGATGGGAGAGTTACGGAGGGCCATGGTCCAGGTGCAGCTCAATGAGACGAGGCAGAGTTACAGTTCGGCACAGACTACACTAGTTGGAGGGCCTGTTTCTGCACTCTATAGCTCTTCCAAATCCTCGATGCAAATACCAAATACTAAGGGACGCAACATCAACCCCTGTGGCACACCTGCACCACCTCCGAGCCAATTTTGTATCTGTACAAGTAGCTCTTGTGGACTGCATGGGACCCAGACCAGTCTGTCACATTGGACCTTGAAGACCTTGCTAATGTCCAAATAGACAACATCCACTGCCATCTGGCCTTTTCAGGTACCTCTCCAAAAACAACTTGCCCCTCAGGTTCCTACGAATCCTCTCCCCTCTCACCTTAAACCTGTGCCCTCTAGTTCTTTATTTCCCAACCCTGGGGAAAAAGGGTGAGCACATTCACCCTATCTCCATCCCTCATGGTTTCTTTCACCTCTAGAAAGTCGCCCCTCAGTCTCCTGTGCTCCAAGGAATAAACTCCTCGCCTGCACAACCTCTCCCTTTACACCCTGATCCTCGAATCCTGGCAAAGTTCATACATATCTCCACTGTTCTCTTGTCCACCGCCAAAGGGACGATCTCATGGTGGTTACCCACCTCAGTTTGACCTCCCATTCCCAATCGGACATGCCTTTCCATGATCGCTTCCACTGTGACAATGAGGTTGCAGGTGTAACTCCGCATATTCCATGCGGGAAGCCTCCAATTATTTCCCTAACTTCGGCTAATTTCTCCCCCCTCCTCTCTTTTTCCATTCTACATTCTAGCTTCCCTAGCACCCCTATCTCCTCATCTGCCCATCATGTCCCTCTGCTTCCCTTCTTCCACCCCCTTTCCACTCTCCTCTCCTAGCCCTTCACCTCTTCCACCTCTTGCCTCCCAGCTTCTCACTTCATCCCCACTCCTTCACCCATCCACCTCTTCCACCTATCACTTGCCAGCTAGTACCCCTTCCCCTCCCCCTTTCTTTTTCTGACTTCTGCCCCCTTCCTTCCTAGTTCCGATGAAGGGTCTGGGACCAAAGTGTCCACTGCTCATTCCCCTCCACAGTTCAGCCTGGCCTGATGTGCTCCTTGTGTTTATTGCTCCCCACATCTGTGCAACTTCTTTGTTTTTACCCTCTGCACTCTTTTAAGTTTAACAATACCTTTCCTACGGCAGGACGACAAACCTGAGCACAGTACTCGTGAGCGCAGCCCCACTGATGCCTGTAAAACCACACCACGACCTTGCAATGTTACACTCAGTGCCCCAGTGGATGAGGGCCAGTAGGCCAGACCAAACCCGAACGTTCCCGACTCCAGTGTGCCCACCTGGGCCCCACGTGGGACCTTATCAACAGCTTTACTGAAGTGTATGTCGCTCGCATGCTCGTCGATACACATTTCAATCTCTTCAACGCAGTCCTGGCAGATTCCCTATCACTCAGTCCCTCGAGCCCTGGCAGCATCCATGTAAATCTCCTCCCCACTCTTCCCAGTTTAATAACATCCTCCCTGTAGCAGGGCGGCCGAGACTGTTCTCCCGACAAATGCCCCCCCCACCCCCAGAGGACTCTGTTCCACACGCTCCCCAGCACTTTCCCAGGAGAAGGGGCCAGACTGGGACATCTAGCACGAGCGGTGACCTCATCAGCCACAGGGGGCAGGGATCAGCTCCGTGCTGGCGGTGGGAGTGCAGTTGGGCTGTAATCTTATGGATGAAGGCAGGGTGTTGGTTGGGGGCGGGGGGGGGGGGGGGGCGGGTAGGGAGTCTACTCACCAGACACCATCCGGCAGTTGCCTAGGGAATTCCCCTGTGCCATCGTCAGGGCAACCAGCACCTGCTTCATCCGCAGGTACTCCTCCTCCACCGCCTGGGAGATGAGAGGGGCAGGCGTTAGTGAAGCGCGACGAGCCACAGAGACGCAGGGACGGTTTGCGACTGGGAAGCAATGAGGTGCAGCGGAAGGGCAGTGGTGTGCGGAGAGCCAGTAGGGTATCATGGCAATGCCAGGACGCAGCAACAAGAATGCAGAGGAGGGCAGAGTTCAGCTGAACGTGCAGTTTTGTACAGAGATGAAAGGCAAAAATGAAACTATAAAACCATACAGGCACAGCACAGGAGGTCACAGGCGGTGAGGAAGGACGCAGCAAAGTACTGCAAGCAGCCACCAAAGAGTGAGCCAACGCAGTCGAGGAGCGCAGCGACGGAACGCAGAGACGCGCTCGCCAGGGGGGCAGTGTCGGCTTCTGGGGAGCCAGGGGTCTCACCTTCAGACGCTGCAGCTTGACCACGAGGCTGTTCATCTTCCGCTCTATTTTCTCCACCTGATCCTGTGAGAGTACAACGGGGGCACTGCACGATTCGGGATCGTTACCTCCCGGCGCCGGAACCCCGACATCATCGGCAGCAGGGGGCTTAGCTGACCCGTCCTCGGCTAAGGGTCGGACAGAGGAGCAGGGGTGAGCCACTCAGACCATCTACCCGCCCAAGGATTCAATAATTCACCTCTGATATACCCTCCCACCGATTCAATAATTCACCTCTGAGATACCCTCCCACCGATTCAATAATTCACCTCTGAGATACCCGCCCAAGGATTCAATAATTCACCTCTGGGATACCCGCCCGTCCAATTCAATAATTCACCACTGAGATACCCGCCCGTCCAATTCAATAATTCACCTCTGAGATACCCGCCCGTCCAATTCAATAATTCACCTCTGAGATACCCGCACGTCCAATTCAATAATTCACCTCTGAGATACCCGCCCGTCCAATTCAATAATTCACCTCTGAGATACCCGCCCGTCCAATTCAATAATTCACCTCTGAGATACCCGCCCGTCCAATTCAATAATTCACCTCTGAGATACCCGCCCGTCCAATTCAATAATTCACCTCTGAGATACCCGCCCGTCCAATTCAATAATTCACCTCTGAGATACCCGCCCGTCCAATTCAATAATTCACCTCTGAGATATCCGCCCGTCCAATTCAATAATTCACCTCTGAGATACCCGCCCGTCCAATTCAATAATTCACCTCTGATGTACCCGCCCGTCCAATTCAATAATTCACCTCTGAGATACCCGCCCACCGATTCAATAATTCACCTCTGAGATACCCGCCCCTCGATTCAATAATTCACCTCTGAGATACCCGCCCGTGCAATTCAATAATTCACCTCTGAGATACCCACCCGTCCAATTCAATAATTCACCTCTGAGACACCCGCCAGTCCAATTCAATAATTCACCTCTGAGATACCCGCCTGTCCAATTCAATAATTCACCTCTGAGATACCCGCCCCTCCAATTCAATAATTCACCTCTGAGATACCCGCCCGTCCAATTCAATAATTCACCTCCGATATACCCGCCCGATTCAATAATTCACCTCTGAGCTACCCGCCCATCCAATTCAATAATTCACCTCTGAGATACCTGCCCCTCCAATTCAATAATTCACCTCTGAGATACCCGCCCGATTCAATAATTCACCTTTGAGATACCCGCCCGTCCAATTCAATAATTCACCTCTGAGATACCCGCCCGTCCAATTCAATAATTCACCTCTGAGATACCCGCCCGTCCAATTCAATAATTCACCTCTGAGATACCCGCCCGTCCAATTCAATAATTCACCTCTGAGATACCCGCCCGTCCAATTCAATAATTCACCTCTGAGATACCCGCCCGTCCAATTCAATAATTCACTTCTGAGATACCCTCCCGTCCAATTCAATAATTCACCTCTGAGATACCCGCCCGCCAATTCAATAATTCACCTCCGATATACCCGCCCGCCAATTCAATAACTCACCTCTGAGATACCCGCCCGTCCAATTCAATAATTCACCTCTGAGATACCCGCCCGTCCAATTCAATAATTCACCTCTGAGAAACCCTCCCGTCCAATTCAATACTTCACCTCTGAGATACTCGCCCATCCAATTCAATAATTCAACTCTGAGATACCCGCCCACCGATTCAATAATTCACCTCTGATATACACTCCCGTCCAATTCAATAATTCACCTCTGTTTTATCCGCCCATCCAATTCAATAATTCACCTCTGATATACCCGCCCATCCAATTCAATAATTCACCTGTGATATACCTGCCCAATTCAATAATTCATCTGTGAGATACCCGCCCGCCCAATTCAATAATTCAACTCTGAGATACCCGCCCGTCCAATTCAATAATTCACCTCTGAGATACCCGCCCGTCCAATACAATAATTCACCTCTGAGATACCCTCCCGTCCAATTCAATAATTCACCTCTGAGATACTGGCCCATCCAATTCAATAATTCACCTCTGAGATACCCGCCCACCGATTCAATAATTCACCTCTGATATACCCTCCCGTCCAATTCAATAATTCACCTCTGTTATATCCGCCCGTCCAATTCAATAATTCACCTCTGATATACCCGCCCATCCAATTCAATCATTCACCTGTGGTACACCTGCCCGTCCCATTCAATAATTCACCTGTGATATACCTGCCCAATTCAATAATTCATCTGTGAGATACCCGCCCGTCCAATTCAATAATTCACCTCTGATATACCCGCCCGTCCAATTCAATAATTCACCTCTGATGTACTCGCCCGTCCAATTCAATAATTCACCTCTGATGTACTCGCCCGTCCAATTCAATAATTCACCTGTGAGATACCCGCCCCTCCAATTCAATAATTCACCTCTGAGATACCCGCCCGTCCAATTCAATAATTCACCTCTGAGATACCCGCCCGTCCAATTCAATAATTCACCTCTGAGATACCCGCCCGTCCAATTTAATAATTCACCTCTGATGTACTCGCCCGTCCAATTCAATAATTCACCTATGAGATACCCACCCGTCGAATTCAATAATTCACCTCTGAGATACCCGCCCGTCCAATTCAATAACTCACCTCTGAGATACCCGCCCGATTGAATAATTCACCTCTGAGATACCCGCCCGTCCAATTCAATAATTCACCTCTGAGATACCCGCCCGATTCAATAATTCACCTCTGAGATACCCGCCCCGCCAATTCAATAATTCACCTCCGATATAACCGCCCTCCAATTCAATAATTCACCTCTGAGATACCCGCCCGTCCAATTCAATAATTCACCTCTGAGAAACCCTCCCGTCCAATTCAATACTTCACCTCTGAGATACTCGCCCATCCAATTCAATAATTCAACTCTGAGATACCCGCCCACCGATTCAATAATTCACCTCTGATATACACTCCCGTCCAATTCAATAATTCACCTCTGTTTTATCCGCCCATCCAATTCAATAATTCACCTCTGATATACCCGCCCATCCAATTCAATAATTCACCTGTGATATACCTGCCCAATTCAATAATTCATCTGTGAGATACCCGCCCGCCCAATTCAATAATTCAACTCTGAGATACCCGCCCGTCCAATTCAATAATTCACCTCTGAGATACCCGCCCGTCCAATACAATAATTCACCTCTGAGATACCCTCCCGTCCAATTCAATAATTCACCTCTGAGATACTGGCCCATCCAATTCAATAATTCACCTCTGAGATACCCGCCCACCGATTCAATAATTCACCTCTGATATACCCTCCCGTCCAATTCAATAATTCACCTCTGTTATATCCGCCCGTCCAATTCAATAATTCACCTCTGATATACCCGCCCATCCAATTCAATCATTCACCTGTGGTACACCTGCCCGTCCCATTCAATAATTCACCTGTGATATACCTGCCCAATTCAATAATTCATCTGTGAGATACCCGCCCGTCCAATTCAATAATTCACCTCTGATATACCCGCCCGTCCAATTCAATAATTCACCTCTGATGTACTCGCCCGTCCAATTCAATAATTCACCTCTGATGTACTCGCCCGTCCAATTCAATAATTCACCTGTGAGATACCCGCCCCTCCAATTCAATAATTCACCTCTGAGATACCCGCCCGTCCAATTCAATAATTCACCTCTGAGATACCCGCCCGTCCAATTCAATAATTCACCTCTGAGATACCCGCCCGTCCAATTTAATAATTCACCTCTGATGTACTCGCCCGTCCAATTCAATAATTCACCTATGAGATACCCACCCGTCGAATTCAATAATTCACCTCTGAGATACCCGCCCGTCCAATTCAATAACTCACCTCTGAGATACCCGCCCGATTGAATAATTCACCTCTGAGATACCCGCCCGTCCAATTCAATAATTCACCTCTGAGATACCCGCCCGATTCAATAATTCACCTCTGAGATACCCGCCCCGCCAATTCAATAATTCACCTCCGATATAACCGCCCTCCAATTCAATAATTCACCTCCGAGATACCCTCCCGCCAATTCAATAATTCACCTCCGAGATACCCGCCCGTCCAATTCAATAATTCACCTCTGAGATACCCGCCCGTCCAATTCACTAATTCACCTCTGATGTACTCGCCCGTCCAATTCAATAATTCACCTCTGAGATACCCGCCCGTCCAATTCAATAATTCACCTCTGAGATACCCGCCCGTCCAATTCAATAATTCACTTCTGAGATACCCGCCCGATTCAATAATTCACCTCTGAGATACCCGCCCGATTCAATAATTCACCTCTGAGATACCCGCCCCGCCAATTCAATAATTCACCTCCGATATACCCGCCCTACAATTCAATAATTCACCTCCGAGATACCCGCCCGCCAATTCAATAATTCACCTCCGAGATACCCGCCCGTCCAATTCAATAATTCACCTCTGATGTACCCGCCCGTCCAATTCAATAATTCACCTCTGATGTACCCGCCCGTCCAATTCAATAATTCACCTCTGAGATACCCGCCCGTCCAATTCAATAATTCACCTCTGAGATACCCGCCCGATTCAATAATTCACCTCTGAGATACCCGCCCCGCCAATTCAATAATTCACCTCCGATATACCCGCCCCGCCAATTCAATAATTCACCTCCGAGATACCCGCCCGCCAATTCAATAATTCACCTCCGAGATACCCTCCCGTCCAATTCAATAATTCACCTCTGAGATACCCACCCGTCCAATTCACTAATTCACCTCTGATGTACTCGCCCGTCCAATTCAATAATTCACCTCTGCGATACCCACCCGTCCAATTCAATAATTCACTTCTGAGATACCCGCCCGATTCAATAAATCACCTCTGAGATACCCGCCCGATTCAATAATTCACCTCTGAGATACCCGCCCCGCCAATTCAATAATTCACCTCCGAGATACCCGCCCGCCAATTCAATAATTCACCTCCGAGATACCCGCTCGTCCAATTCAATAATTCACCTCTGATGTACTCGCCCGTCCAATTCAATAATTCACCTCTGATGTACTCGCCCGTCCAATTCAATAATTCACCTCTGAGATACCCGCCCCTCCAATTCAATAATTCACCTCTGAGATACCCGCCCGTCCAATTCAATAATTCACCTCTGAGATACCCGCCCGTCCAATTCAATAATTCACCTCTGAGATACCCGCCCGTCCAATTCAATAATTCACCTCTGAGATACCCGCCCGTCCAATTCAATAATTCACCTCTGAGATACCCGCCCGTCCAATTCAATAATTCACCTCTGAGATACCCGCCCGTCCAATTTAATAATTCACCTCTGATGTACTCGCCCGTCCAATTCAATAATTCACCTATGAGATACCCACCCGTCGAATTCAATAATTCACCTCTGAGATACCCGCCCGTCCAATTCAATAACTCACCTCTGAGATACCCGCCCGATTGAATAATTCACCTCTGAGATACCCGCCCGTTCAATTCAATAATTCACCTCTGAGATACCCGCCCGATTCAATAATTCACCTCTGAGATACCCGCCCCGCCAATTCAATAATTCACCTCCGATATAACCGCCCTCCAATTCAATAATTCACCTCCGAGATACCCTCCCGCCAATTCAATAATTCACCTCCGAGATACCCGCCCGTCCAATTCAATAATTCACCTCTGAGATACCCGCCCGTCTAATTCACTAATTCACCTCTGATGTACTCGCCCGTCCATTTCAATAATTCACCTCTGAGATACCCGCCCGTCCAATTCAATAATTCACCTCTGAGATACCCGCCCGTCCAATTCAATAATTCACTTCTGAGATACCCGCCCGATTCAATAATTCACCTCTGAGATACCCGCCCGATTCAATAATTCACCTCTGAGATACCCGCCCCGCCAATTCAATAATTCACCTCCGATATACCCGCCCTCCAATTCAATAATTCACCTCCGAGATACCCGCCCGCCAATTCAGTAATTCACCTCCGTGATACCCTCCCGTCCAATTGAATAATTAACCTCTGAGATACCCACCCGTCCAATTCACTAATTCACCTCTGATGTACTCGCCCGTCCAATTCAATAATTCACCTCTGAGATACCCACCCGTCCAATTCAATAATTCACCTCTGAGGTACCCACCCGTCCAATTCAATAATTCACCTCTGAGGTACCCGCCCGTCCAATTCAATAATTCACTTCTGAGATACCCGCCCGATTCAATAATTCACCTCTGAGATACCCGCCCGATTCAATAATTCACCTCTGAGATACCCGCCCCGCCAATTCAATAATTCACCTCCGAGATACCCGCCCGCCAATTCAATAATTCACCTCCGAGATACCCGCCCGCCAATTCAATAATTCACCTCCGAGATACCCGCCCGTCCAATTCAATAATTCACCTCTGATGTACCCGCCCGTCCAATTCAATAATTCACCTCTGATGTACCCGCCCGTCCAATTCAATAATTCACCTCAGAGGTACCCGCCCGTCCAATTCAACAATTCATCTCTGAGATACCCGCCCGTCCAATTCAATAATTCACCTCTGAGAGACCCGCCCGTCCAATTCACTAATTCACCTCTGATGTACCCGCCCGTCCAATTCAATAATTCACCTCTGAGATACCCACCCGTCCAATTCAATAATTCACCTCTGAGATACCCACCCGTCCAATTCAATAATTCACCTCTGAGATACCCGCCCGATTCAATAATTCACCTCTGAGATACCCGCCCGATTCAATAATTCACCTCTGAGATACCCGCCCCTCCAATTCAATAATTCACCTCTGAGATACCCGCCCCTCCAATTCAATAATTCACCTCTGAGATACCCGCCCGTCCAATTCAATAATTCACCTCTGAGATACCCGCCCGATTCAATAATTCACCTCTGATACCCGCCCGTCCAATTCAATAATTCACATCAGAGATACCCTCCCGTCCAATTCAATAATTCACCTCTGAGATACCCGCCCGTCCAATTCAATAATTCACTTCTGAGATACCCGCCCGATTCAATAATTCACCTCTGAGATACCCGCCCGTCCAATTCAATAATTCACTTCTGAGATACCCGCCCGTCCAATTCAATAATTCACCTCTGAGATACCCGCCCGTCCAATTCAATAATTCACCTCAGAGATACCCGCCCGTCCAATTCAATAATTCACCTCTGAGATACCCGCCCGTCCAATTCAATAATTCACCTCTGAGATACCCGCCCGTCCAATTCAATAACTCACCTCTGAGATACCCGCCCGTCCAATTCAATAATTCTCCTCAGAGATACCTTCCCGTCCAATTCAATAACTCACCTCTGAGATACCCGCCCGTCCAATTCAATAATTCACCTCTGATGTACCCACACGTCCAATTCAATAATTCACCTCAGAGATACCCGCCCACCGATTCAATAATTCACCTGTGGTACACCTGCCCGTCCCATTCAATAATTCACCTGTGATGTACCTGCCCAATTCAATAATTCATCTGTGAGATACCCGCCCGTCCAATTCAATAATTCACCTCTGATGTACCCACCCGTCCAATTCAATAATTCACCTCTGAGATACCCGCCCGATTCAATAATTCACCTCTGAGATACCCGCCCGATTCAATAATTCACCTCTGAGATACCCGCCCCTCCAATTCAATAATTCACCTCTGAGATACCCGCCCCTCCAATTCAATAATTCACCTCTGAGATACCCGCCCGTCCAATTCAATAATTCACCTCTGAGATACCCGCCCGATTCAATAATTCACCTCTGATACCCGCCCGTCCAATTCAATAATTCACCTCTGATACCAGCCCGTCCAATACAATAATTCACCTCTGAGATACCCGCCCGTCCAATTCAATAATTCACTTCTGAGATACCCGCCCGATTCAATAATTCACCTCTGAGATACCCGCCCCTCCAATTCAATAATTCACCTCTGAGATACCCGCCCGTCCAATTCAATAATTCACCTCTGAGATACCTGCCCCTCCAATTCAATAATTCACCTCTGAGATACCCGCCCGTCCAATTCAATAATTCTCTTCTGAGATACCCGCCTGTCCAATTCAATAATTCACCTCTGAGATACCCGCCCGTCCAATTCAATAACTCACCTCTGAGATACCCGCCCGATTCAATAATTCACCTCGGAGATACCTGCCCCTCCAATTCAATAATTCACCTCTGAGATACCCGCCCGTCCAATTCAATAATTCACTTCTGAGATACCCACCTGTCCAATTCATTAATTCACCTCTGAGATACCCGCCCGTCCAATTCAATAACTCACCTCAGAGATACCCGCCCGTCCAATTCAATAATTCACCTCTGATGTACCCACCCGTCCAATTCAATAATTCACATCAGAGATACCCTCCCGTCCAATTCAATAATTCACCTCTGAGATACCCGCCCGTCCAATTCAATAATTCACTTCTGAGATACCCGCCCGATTCAATAATTCACCTCTGAGATACCCGCCCGTCCAATTCAATAATTCACTTCTGAGATACCCGCCCGTCCAATTCAATAATTCACTTCTGAGATACCCGCCCGTCCAATTCAATAATTCACCTCTGAGATACCCGCCCGTCCAATTCAATAATTCACCTCAGAGATACCCGCCCGTCCAATTCAATAATTCACCTCTGAGATACCCGCCCGTCCAATTCAATAATTCACCTCTGAGATACCCGCCCGTCCAATTCAATAACTCACCTCTGAGATACCCGCCCGTCCAATTCAATAATTCTCCTCAGAGATACCTTCCCGTCCAATTCAATAACTCACCTCTGAGATACCCGCCCGTCCAATTCAATAATTCACCTCTGATGTACCCACACGTCCAATTCAATAATTCACCTCAGAGATACCCGCCCACCGATTCAATAATTCACCTGTGGTACACCTGCCCGTCCCATTCAATAATTCACCTGTGATATACCTGCCCAATTCAATAATTCATCTGTGAGATACCCGCCCGTCCAATTCAATAATTCACCTCTGATGTACTCGCCCGTCCAATTCAATAATTCACCTCTGAGATACCCACCCGTCGAATTCAATAATTCACCTCGGAGATACCCGCCCGTCCAATTCAATAATTCACCTCTGAGATACCCGCCCGTCCAATTCAATAATTCACCTCAGAGATACCCGCCCGTCCAATTCAATAATTCACCTCTGAGATACCCGCCCGTCCAATTCAATAATTCACCTCAGAGATACCCGCCCGTCCAATTCAATAATTCACCTCTGAGATACCCGCCCGTCCAATTCAATAACTCACCTCTGAGATACCCGCCCGATTCAATAATTCACCTTGGTGATACCCGCCCGTCCAATTCAATAATTCACCTCTGAGATACCCGCCCGTCCAATTCAATAATTCACCTCTGAGATACCCGCCCGTCCAATTCAATAATTCACCTCTGAGATACCCGCCCGTCCAATTCAATAATTCACCTCTGAGATACCCGCCCGTCCAATTCACTAATTCACCTCTGATGTACCCGCCCGTCCAATTCAATAATTCACCTCTGAGATACCCGCCCGTCCAATTCAATAATTCACCTCTGATATACCCGCCCGTCCAATTCAATAATTCACCTCAGAGATACCCGCCCGTCCAATTCAATAATTCACCTCTGAGATACCCACCCGTCCAATTCAATAATTCACCTCAGAGATACCCGCCCGTCCAATTCAATAATTCACCTCAGAGATACCCGCCCGTCCAATTCAGTAATTCACCTCTGAGATACCCGCCCGTCCAATTCAATAACTCACCTCAGAGATACCCGCCCGTCCAATTCAATAATTCACCTCAGAGATACCCGCCCGTCCAATTCAATAATTCACCTCTGATGTACCCGCCTGTCCAATTCAATAACTCACCTCAGAGATACCCGCCCGTCCAATTCAATAATTCACCTCTGAGATACCCGCCCGTCCAATTCAATAATTCACCTCTGAGATACCCGCCCGTCCAATTCAATAATTCACCTCTGATGTACCCGCCTGTCCAATGCAATAATTCACCTCTGATGTACCCGCCCGTCCAATTCAATAATTCACTTCAGAGATACCCGCCCGTCCAATTCAATAATTCACCTCTGAGATACCCTCCCGTCCAATTCAATAATTCACCTCTGAGATACCCGCCCGTCCAATTCAATAATTCACCTCTGAGATACCCGCCCACCGATTCAATAATTCACCTCTGATATACTCTCCCGTCCAATTCAATAATTCACCTCTGTTATATCCGCCCGTCCAATTCAATAATTCACCTCTGATATACCCGCCCGTCCAATTCAATAATTCACCTGTGGTACACCTGCCCGTCCCATTCAATAATTCACCTGTGATATACCTGCCCAATTCAATAATTCATCTGTGAGATACTCGCCCGTCCAATTCAATAATTCACCTCTGATATACCCGCCCGTCCAATTCAATAACTCACCTCTGAGATACCGCCCGTCCAATTTAATAATTCACCTCTGATGTACTCGCCCGTCCAATTCAATAATTCACCTCTGAGATACCCACCCGTCCAATTCAATAATTCACCTTGGAGATACCCGCCCGTCCAATTCAATAATTCATCTCTGAGATACCCGCCCGTCCAATTCAATAATTCATCTCTGAGATACCCGCCCGTCCAAGTCAATAATTCCCCTCTGAGATACCCGCCCGTCCAATTCACTAATTCACCTCTGATGTACCCGCCCGTCCAATTCAATAATTCACCTCTTATATACCCCTCCGTCCAATTCAATAATTCACCTCTGAGATACCCACCCAATTCAATAATTCACCTCTGAGATACCCGCCCACCGATTCAATAAGTCACCTCTGAGATACCCGCCCGATTCAATAACGCGCGTGTTTGTTCCGCTACATGTTTTCCTGTATCTCATGTTGGGTGTGTGTGTGTGTATTTTGTGTGTACATGTGTGCTGTGTGTTTGTGTGCATGTTTTCCTGTATTGTGTATTCTGGTGCGTGCTGTTTGAGCGTGTTACCATAACTACCAACATTCCCTTCCCTGGGGTCTCCCCATCCCTACTTTCTGTCTCACCAACATTCCCTTCCCCAGGTCTCCCTATCCCGACTACTGTCCAGTCCCCCCATCCCTGCCACTGTCTCACCAACAATCCCTTTCTCCACGTCCCCCATCTCTACTACCATCCCACCAAAACTCCCTTCCCCCAAATCCCCCCACTCCTACTACATCCCCACCAACATTCCCTTCCCCCATCCCTACTTATTGTCCCACGAACATTCCCTTCCCTGAGGTCTCCCTATTACTGTCCCTCCAGCTTTTCTTTTCTCATGGATCCCATTGCTATAACTGTCTCAGAAATATTCCCTGCCCCAGGCCTCCCACCCCTATACTATCCCACTGAGATAGCCTTCCCTTGAGATGTGTCCCACTAACATTCCATTGCCTCGGGATCCTAACCCTGTAACACACGAACACACCATCCCAAAACAATCTCACAAACACTCACCTCCCTCGGCATCGTATTCCCATAACTGTTCCACCAATGTCCCATCCCTTTAACCGTCCCACCGATATTCCATGGCCTGAGACTCCCTCACCTTCCCAGTTCTCCTGCTCCTCCCCATCTCTGGTCCCCTCCGACGTCTCCTCTCCGTCCTCTGCCCGTCCGCTGGTTTCTCCGGGGTCCGCTGGGGCCCCCTCGCTTTGCTCCGCACCGCTGGCCAAGCCTTCCCCCGGGGCGGTCCTCTTGCCGGAGCACAGCTCCCACTTCAACCCGTGCACTGCGGAGGTGGGGGGGTTTAAGAGATGGTCGTTAGGATCGTTCTCCACACCACCACCCTCTCCAAGCTGTTTAACTGGGGGGGGGGGGGGGAATGGGTGGAGAGAGTGGGCGCGGGGTACTTGCAGGCAGGGCAAAGGGAACAGAGGGCAGGGAGGCACGGATATATCAGCGTGGAGAAGGACAAGCCTAGAAAGAGAGCATGAGGGGAATGGAGGGAACGGGGAGAGAGAGAGAGATAGGGTGGAGAGCAGGGATAGGCTAGGGAAAGTAACAGAGGGTCTGGGAGTGACTTGGGGCATAGCGAGAAAGGGAGTGGCTGGTGGAGAGAGTCGGGCGTGCGTGTCCGCCGGGGTGCACTGTCCTTGCATGTGTACAGGTTGTGTGAGTGTGAGTGTCATCGACTCAGAGCACTGCAGCTCAGAATCAGGCCCTTTGGTCCATCTAGTCATCTAGTCCATGTTGAACTGTTTATCCTGCCTAGCCCCATCCACCTGCCCCTGGTCTATAGCCCTCCATACCCCTCCCATCCCGGCTGCTCACCTCACTTTCGCAGCAACCTCCGAGTGAAGATCCGCCACCACCCCCCCCCCCCCCCCCCCAGGTTCCCTTAAACATTCACCCATAACCTATGACCTGTAGCTCTAGTCTTACTGAATCTCAGTGGAAAAAGCCTGCTTGCATTTACTCTATCGATACCCCTCAGAACTTTGTATACCTCTATCAAATCTCCCCCATTCTGTACTCAAGGGATAAAGTCCTAACCTATTCAACCTTTCCCTTTCACTCATATCCTCAAGACTTGGCAATATCCCTGTAAATTTTCTCTGTGTCTGTGCAATCTTATTAATACCTTTCCTGTATGTAGCTGATCAGAGCTATATATTATACGCCATACTTGGTTTCCACTTCAACATTACATTCTGTCTCCTGTACTCAGTGCTCTGATGTATGGGGTCCAATGTGTCATTACAACCCTATCGACTTGTGACGCACTTTCAAAGAATTCTGGATCTGTATTCCCAGATTCCCCTGTTCTACTGGACTCCTCACCAGGCAGGTCCTACCCCAGCTGGTTCCTCCAAAGTGCAACACCTCACACTTGTCTGCATTGAATTCCGTCTGCCATTCATCACCCCATTTTTCCAGCTGGTCTAGATCCTGCCGCAAGCTTTGACAGCCTTCCTCGCTGTCCACTACAGCCCAATCTAGGTGTCATCCGCAAAGTTGCCGATCCAGTTTACCACATTATCATCCTGATATTGATACAGATGACAAACAACAACGGACCCAGCACCGATCACTCTGGCACACCGCTAGCCACAGGCTCTAGTCAGAGACGCTACTACCTACTACCAGTCTCTGGTTTTTACCTAGACCAATTTACTACCTCAATATGAATGCTGAGCAACTGAAGCTCCTCGTGGGATCCTGTCAAAGGTCTTGCTAAAATGGCATGAATGTGTAGGTATCTGCGTGAGTCGGTGTGTACACGTTACAAACATGTGCATGCAAATGTGTGCTTACGTGCAAGTGATGAGGAGGGAGAGAGGGGGAGGGGGAGGGGGAGGGGGAGAGAGAGGGGAGAGAGGGGGGAGAGAGGGGGAGGGGGAGGGGGAGGGGGAGAGAGAGGGGAGAGAGGGGGGAGAGAGGGGGAGGGGGAGGGGGAGAGAGAGGGGAGAGAGGGGGGAGAGAGGGGGAGAGAGGGGGAGAGAGGGGGAGAGAGGGGGAGAGAGGGGGAGAGAGGGGGGAGAGAGGGGGAGAGAGGGGAGAGAGAGGGGGAGAGAGGGGGGAGAGAGGGGGGAGAGAGGGGGGAGAGAGGGGGGAGAGAGGGGGGAGAGGGGGAGGGGGAGGGGGAGAGAGAGGGGGGAGAGAGGGGGGAGAGAGGGGGAGGGGGAGGGGGAGAGAGAGGGGGGAGAGAGGGGGAGAGAGGGGGGAGAGAGGGGGGAGAGAGGGGGAGAGGGAGAGAGGGGAGAGAGGGGAGAGAGGGGAGAGAGGGGAGAGAGGGGAGAGAGGGGAGAGGGGGAGAGGGGAGAGAGGGGGAGAGAGGGGAGAGAGGGGGAGAGAGGGGGAGAGAGGGGGAGAGAGGGGAGAGAGGGGAGAGAGGGGAGAGAGGGGGAGAGAGGGGGAGAGAGGGGGAGAGAGGGGGGAGAGAGGGGGAGAGAGGGGGGGGAGAGAGGGGGGAGAGAGGGGGGAGAGAGGGGGAGAGAGGGGGGAGAGAGGGGGGGCGGGGCAAAGAGAGGGGGAGGAGAGCGCGAGAGAAAGACAGACAGATACACACAGACACTGTGCGTTCATGTGGGGGGGGGGTTCCACATTTTCTACTGGTGATGGGAATTTGGCTGAGTGGGGGGGGGGGGGAGGAGAAGAATGGACACTCACCATCCTCCAATGCCTCATCTGCCCACCGCTCTGAAGGTCCTGAGGCCAGTTTGGACAGGTCAATGTCGTTGGCCTTGAGCTGCTCGGTCAAGAGCTGGGCGAGAGTCTCTGCGGGGGGCCGCTCATCCACCACCGGCTCTCCCGCGCCACCGTCCTGGAGCAAACCGTCGCTCAGCTTCCTGCGGCAGGAACACGTCAGATGGTGACGAGTGAAGCAAAGACCCGGACCCAAAGTCACTCCCTCATCCCAGTGTCACGACAGCAACCCAGCGGCACAGCATTACTCACATTGACCCAAGTCAGTCTGACCTGAGCCTGGGGTCACGACCTGACCTGACCTGAGGCTAAGGTCACGAACCAATCCAAACCCAGGGTCATGACCCTACTAGGTCTAGTTTAGGGAAATTACAATAGGATATCGTCCCAGAGATCACCTCATGCTGGGGGATTTCCAGCAAGGGTCATGATCCCACTCAGCTTGACCTAGAGGTCAGAGTGGTATGACCCTAAATCAAGACCTCCCTCCTTGCAAACCAGCCCCCCACCCCTGCAAGTGCTGTCCCAAACTCAACAGCATTCTCCTGGCAACCCGAATCCCCAAGCTTGACCCCTGCCAAAGGTGAGAGGTCAGGCCCTCAGGCTCAAGAAAGATGTCACCTCTCCCCTTTACCCCCACACTCACCCGCAACTGGCCCCCACAATCCACGCCCTTCTCCTTACTCCCTTACCCCCAATCCTCAGCCCTCTGCTCCCCTCTCTCATCCCAACCTTACACTCCCCAATCTTCCCCCCACCTCAAACTGCTCGCCAATTCCTCAACCCCTACCGCCCATGTCTCCCTCCCCTCGTCTCCCTGCAAAAATCACAGCCAACACCTGCTCTCGCACCCCTCTCCCACCCACTCCCCTCACCCTCACACCCTCACCAGTCAGCTCCGAACCGATTCGATCGCGGGTCGAGAAGCCATTCTCCGAGCTCATCATTGGCTCCCTGCAGTGGGGGTCAGAGGAAATGGGATTAGTTGACAGGGGGGTAAGAAGGGGTGGGAGGTGTTGGGGCAAGGGCGAGGGGTGGTCAGAAAGGGGAGGAGGAGTTGGGAGAGGTTAAGTGGGTGGTAGACAGTGGTGAGGCGTAAAAGTTGTGTGAGGGTTTAAAGGTGATGACAAGGTGAGGATCAAGACGGTGGTCAGGAAGAGGAGTTGTAAGAGGGTGATGATGGAAGGGGAAAGAGGGAGGTGGGAGGAAAAAAATAATTGGGGGAAGAGTGGATTTGGGGGGACGTGGGTGTGGGGTAGAAGATGAGTGGAAGATTTCAAATGGATTAAAAGGGGGTGAGGGTGAAAAGTTGATGGAGTTAAAGGTGAAACGGGATTGAAATCGAGGATAACGGGGGAAAGGCAGCAATGTGCGTTGACAACAATTGAGAGGGGGTGAGGGGACAAAGCAAGATGATTTGATGGGGAAGGGGGCGAGAGGTGTTGGGGGTTGCAGAAGGGGTGAAGGGTTTTGGAAAAAGGAATGGTTGAGGATGTGAAGGGGAAAATATTGGGATGCGGGAGGGATATTGAGCGTGATGAGAAGGGCACAAGAGGAATTGAGGGGTAAAGGCGGAGAGGCAAGAGAATGTGAGAATGGGAAAGGGGTGGAAGCAGTTGAAAGGAGGTAAAGTGGGCAAGAGGGGTTGAGGGAAAGAGATGAGAAGGATTGTAGAGGGCAAGAGGACCAGAAGAGGCAACGAAGATTAATAGGAAGGAAATGAAGGGTTGAGGGGGGTAAGGGGAGAAGAGGAGCAGACAGGGATCAGAACAACAGAAATGTCTGAACTGTACACACTCCCGACCTCTCCCACACCCCATGCACGTCTCCAAACCAGTGTCCCTCGTCACTACCACCCCACCCCTCCCTCCCGGTTTCACACACTCTCCCATTCCTCCGTCACGCAGAAGACTGTCACGACGTTCACCGGCGTTCCCAATCATATAAGCCTCTGTGGGATCTCCCCTCAGCTTCTGCAGCTCCAGAAGAAAACAACCCAAGCTTGTCCAACATCTCCTATAGCTTGTGCCCTCTAAACCAGGCAGCATCTCCTCTGCGCCCTCCCCAAAGTCTTCCCATTCTCCCTGTAACAGGGCAACCAAAGCTGAATGCGATCGTCTAGATGGGACTGGTCAGAGATTTACAAAGCTGCAGCATAACTTACTGAAGCTCAGACTCAGTGGCCCAGCTGCTGAAGGCAAGCGTGACGTGCACCTTCTTTACCACCTTGCCCACTTGCGAGGCTACTTTCAGACTGGTCTCCAAGATCCCCTGTTGCTAAGGGTCTCAGCTTGACCGTCTACCATCCCTTTACATTTGAACTCCCTAAGCACCGCTCCTCAGCTTGCCCGGATTAAACCCCACCTGGCATTTCTCCCCTGGGTCTGCAGCTAAAACAAGGGATGCTGTACTTACGTGGGACTGAGGGGGCATTTCCCGGAGGCGGGTACCAGGCTGTTTCGACCTGCCATTGATGGCTTTGCGAGATTCAGGGCTGCTTGCGTGCTCTGTATTCTTTCACACCAGCTGCAGGAGACAGGAGAGGGTTCTCAATTGTCTCAAACGGCTCAACGAGGTCCCGTTTTCCCTAGCCAACCCTGACTCTGGCCGCGACATGGGACTCACCTGCGCCTCTCAGACACAGTCGATGCGACCAGCTCGTAAATCTGGGGGCCCGTCCACGTCTGGAAGAGGATGAAGAAGGCCTTACGGTCTGGAAGAGAGGAAGGTGGAGGGTATTAGAGGGAGAAATGGATAGTGGGGGGGAGGAGTTGGACAGCAGCCGAGCCTCGGCTAAATGCGTGATTGGACCACATGTGCACACCCGGGTGCGTACGCACGGAATACACGTGGGAATAAATACTCAGGACACACACAAAGGAAACCCGCACAAATACACAATCACGCACACAAAACACAGGAATAGACACAGGACATGCACAAAATACAGGACATACAATATCGGAATAGGTGTATCAAGTCGCAAGAACACACGCGCACACACAATACAAATGCACTCACACCACACAGGAATACGTGCACAGAAATACACGTGAACAACACACACTAAACACTGGCACGTGCATACACACGCACACAGAAGCGAGGAAGCACGTGGGTGAGGGGAGAGGATGACAGGAGGATTGTGAGGGTAAGAGTAACGGGGGGAGACAGAGAGGGACAACGTGAGTTAGGGAAAGATGGAGGGGAGCAGAGGGCAGGAGAGGGTGAGGAGGGTGACAGGCAGCGAGGAGGCGGAAGGACAACGCGGGGAGAGTGGGAGTGATGGGGAAGGGGGGAGGGGAAAGGAGAGGAGGCTGGGGAGAGATAAAGGGAGAGAAGACGAAGGGAGAGACAAGCATGAGGGGGAAACGGAGGGAGGGTGAGAGGGAGAGGCGAGCGTGGGAGCGGAAAGGAAGGGAGAGGGGAATGAGACACGAGACCGAGATGGTGGAGACAGGAGGGGAAGAGCAATGGTTGAGCGGAGAGGGCGAACTGACACAGCATCAGACTTGCGTCCCCAAACCTGCACCCCATCCTACCCTCGCGTGCCTTCCCACCCCTGGCCCTGTCGCCTATGCCGCACCCACCTGTGGCCACGTCGCGGGCCAGCACACTGCCCAGCCTGACGATGGGACACAGAAGCTGCTTTCCCTCGGCAGTGCTGCTCGAATTCTTGCTGTGGCACTTGAGAACCATCCGGTCGTCCACCTTCTGCATCAGCACCAGGCTGTCGTCCAGCAGCAACACGTGCACGTCTGCAGACAGAGGGGCGTCAGACACGGGCTGAGAGGGTGAGGCGGAGGGAGGGGGGAGCGGTGTGCTGAGGGAGATGGGGGATGGCTGAGAGATGGGAGGGAGTGGGGGAATGGGGGGGAACGAGAAGAAACAAAGAAAGAAAGAAAGAAAAAGCAGAAAAGAAGGAACCCAGAATATGGACACACACAATGCTGGAGGCACCCAGCAGGCCAGGCAGTATACAGGAAAAGTGTATAACTGACGTTTTGGGCCAAAAACCTTCGGCTGAATAGGGAGTCTACTTTGTATCTTGGATCCTGACTCCACATCCCAGATGGAGATGGAGATTCTGGAACCACGCCTTGCCAGCCTCGAGACCGCCTACCTCCAGTGCAAATCACCTCAAACAGGGTCCTGAACCTGCACTAGGGACTCCACACTTAATAAAACCACAACTGTCCTTGTACCCAGACATAAGCCCGTAAACCCTTTGGCTTGTTCCACAACCTCACTCACCAATTGCCTTCTCCTTAGTCAACCTCCAGACCAGTGGCCCTTCATGGTCCATCCGTTTCTGCGTGAGATCCAGGTTCTGTAGCGAGAGGCACAGGGGTCAAGGTGAAAGTCAAGTTTATGGTCAGATGCACAGGTCCATGTGTGGACAGGTGCAACGAAAATCTTACTTGCACAGGCACGGAGCATCACGTAAGCTGCATGCACGAGGAAAATATAATTTAATCATAAATTATGCACCTTTTTTTTTTACAGAAAAAAAACACAATTAGAACAAAACCTGTGTATTGTTGTTGTACAAAGTGCTCACATTGTTGCTGTACTGAGTCAGTGCCGGTTGGTTCAGGGACCAAACGGTTGCAGGGAAGTAGCCGTTTGTGTACGTGGTGGTGTGGGACTTCAGGCTTCTGTACCTTAAGCTCGATGGGAGAAGTGAGAAGATGGCTTTATTGATGAAGCACCTTCTGTAGATAATACAAATGGTGGGGAGGGACATGCCTGCAATATGTTGGGCTGACTCCACCAGTCTCTGCAGCTTCTTGCATTCCTGCACGTTCGAATTGCCGCATCAGGTACAATGCAACCGGTCAGGACACTTTCAATGACACTTTACAGAGTGCTCAGTGACAATGCCAAACCTCTTTAGGCTCCTAAAACAGTAAACACCTTCCTTGAGATTACGCCTGTGTGCCTGGCCCAGAACAGGTCACCCGATACGTTCCTGCCCAGGGGTTTCAAGCTGCTGACTCCGCCTCCTTCCCCTTCCTGAGGGCAGCCCTCAGCTCTTTACCTTCGGCGACGGTGAGCAAGAGGGTGTCGTTGCAGCACCACTCGACCAGCTGTAATGTCTCATTCCAGCCAGATGACTCATCACTGCCGGCGATGATATCAGCAAATTTGAACATAGCCACGGAGCTGTGCTTAGCCACGCCGAGGACAGGCATTGGGATAATTATCCCTCCTGTGTTTGCTGGAGATTCAGTACCACTAGGAACTGCCCACCCCTTCAATACCCTTATTTATTAAGATCCAAGCTTTAATGCTTAATTTGTATTTATTAAGGGTGGATGGGAGTCCCAAGCACTCTGCGGTACTGAAGAAAGAACGTGCAGGGAGAAAAAAAAACTTATCATTAAACTTTTAGTTCCTAACTTCTACAGTTGTTCCTGAACATTGGTATCTCAGAGGATCTACCCTGGATCCAAAACACTGATGAAATTATGAAGGAGGCAGACCCACAATTCCTGAATGGTGCAGAGTATTGCAGACTCAGCCAGCTCCACCACAGGCACAACCCTCCACTTCTTCAGGAGGTGGTGCCTCAAGAAAGTAGCATCCATGACCATATGGCCATCCGGAACAGAGATGGTCATTACGACCATCAGGGAGGTGGTACTGGAGCCAGAAGACCCACACTCAATAATTCAGGAACAGCTTCTTCGCCTTCGCTCTGAGATTCCTGAATGGTCCATGAACACTGGCTCATTATTCCTTTATTCTGCGCTATACATTTATGTTGAAATTTATAGTCATTCAACTTCTCTTCTCACTGTACTGCTAAGTTAGTGATAATAAATCCAATTCCATAAATAGTGGGGTGAATTCGTGAGAGAATATAATCTCCTTAAAGGTGCCAGGAGATGTTTATAATGGGTACAACTTGAGCAACTAACTCGAGAATTAGAATGGGTATATCATGACCAGGTGAGACTTGGGGTCTTTTAATACTCTCCAGGTTTGAGCGAGGCAGGAGCTGAAGGACGGGGGTGCAGCAGAGCGAAGTTTAACATGGGATGCTGCTTCCAGAGGGAGAGGGGAGGTGTTACAGGTACAGAGAGATATGGGGAAGGGGTAAGGGGGAGTGAAACGGAGAGTGGGGGTTAAGGGGAATTGGGACAGAGAGGGTGGTAAGGGAGATTGGGACGGAGAGAGCAGAAAGGGGGATTGGGACTGAGACAGCGTTAACGAGCATTGTACAGACAGAGAAGGAAGTAAATTGGTACAAAGAGAATGGGGAAAAGGGGATTGATGGAGAGAGAGGGGAAGGGATTGGGATGGAGAGAGAGGGAAGGGATTGGGATGGAGAGAGAGGGGAAGGGATTGGGATGGAGAGAGAGGGGAAGGGATTGGGATGGAGAGAGAGGGGAAGGGATTGGGATGGAGAGAGAGGGGAAGGGATTGGTACAAGAGAATGCGGAAAAGGGGATTGGTACAGAGAGATAGGGGAGGGGGTTGGGAGAGAGAGAGAGGGGAAGAGATTGGGATGGAGAGAGAGGGGAAGAGATTGGGATAGAGAGATAGGGAAGGGAGTTGGAGAGAAAGAGGGGGAGGGATTGGATGGACAGAGGGGAAGGGATTGGGATAGAGACAGGGGAAGGGATTGGGATGGAGAGATAGGGAAGGGGGCTGGGATAGAGAGATAGGGAAGGGGGTTGGGAGAGAGAGAGGGGAAGAGATTGGGATGGAGAGGGGAAGGGATTGGGATGGAGAGGGGAAGGGATTGGGATGGAGAGGGGAAGGGATTGGGATGGAGAGAGGGGAAGGGATTGGGATGGAGAGAGAGGGGAAGGGATTGGGATGGAGAGAGAGGGGAAGGGATTGGGATGGAGAGAGAGGGGAAGGGATTGGGATGGAGAGAGGAGGGGAAGGGATGGGATGGAGAGAGAGGGGAAGGGATTGGGATGGAGAGAGAGGGGAAGGGATTGGGATGGAGAGAGGGGAAGGGATTGGGATGGAGAGAGAGGGAAGGGATTGGTACAAAGAGAATGCGGAAAAGGGGATTGGTACAGAGAGATAGGGGAGGGGGTTGGGAGAGAGAGAGGGGAAGAGATTGGGATGGAGAGAGAGGGGAAGAGATTGGGATAGAGAGATAGGGAAGGGATTGGGATGGAGAGAGGGGAGGGATTGGGATGGACAGAGGGGAAGGGATTGGGATAGAGGACAGGGGAAGGGATTGGGATGGAGAGATAGGGAAGGGGGTTGGGATAGAGAGATAGGGAAGGGGGTTGGGAGAGAGAGAGGGGAAGAGATTGGGATGGAGAGGGGAAGGGATTGGGATGGAGAGGGGAAGGGATTGGGATGGAGAGGGGAAGGGATTGGGATGGAGAGGGGAAGGGATTGGGATGGAGAGGGGAAGGGATTGGGATGGAGAGGGGAAGGGATTGGGATGGAGAGGGGAAGGGGGGATGGAGAGGGGGGGAGGGATTGGGATGGAGAGGGGGGGAGGGATTGGGATGGAGAGGGGGGAAGGGATTGAGATGGAGAGAGGGGAAGGGATTGGGATGGAGAGAGGGAGGAATGGATTGACATAGAGAGAGAGGAAGGAATTGGGATAGAGGACAGGGGAAGGGGATTGGGATGGACAGAGATGAGAGGATGGGATAGAGAGAGGGGAGGAGTCTTGGGATGGAACGATGGGGGAAAAGTCAGATTGGAAAGGAGTGAGGGGGAAGGGGTCAGTGAGAAGTGAAGGAGTTTGGGACAGAGAGACTGGGAAAGGGGTTGCGACAGAGTGAGAGGTTGAAAGGGCTTGGGGCAAAAAGCAGGGGATTCGAACAGAGAAGAGAATGGAGATAGAAAAGAAGGCAGGGAAATGATGAAAGAGGAAGAATTGATTGATTGGTAGGTGGGGTGGTTGATTGGGGAGGTGGGAGGTGTTGATGGTGGAGGTGACATTGACAGAGAGACAAGGGACTGTGAGAAAGAGAGGTAGGGGAAATTGATCGAGAGAGAAGACAGTGAGCTTGGACAGCAGTTGGGAGGTGGGGGGGGGGGTGGGATTCAGTGGGATCAATGCTACTTCTATTTCCTATACAGAGACCAACCCTTCACGTACACGGTAATAAACCTCCCGCACACACAGCCCGGACAGAAATAATCTCACAGTGAGGATGTCTATTGTCCGTGTCAGATTAGTTCACCTCCCACACACCTCTCTTTTGACAACACCAAACCAACCACCTTACCTTGACAAGTTCAACCACGAATGGATCAGTAGTTTGTCTTAAGTTTGTGACATCAAGTCGACGCTGGTAATCGTGCAGGCGCTGTAAGGGTTAAATGTCAGATCTTAACTCAGACACACAAACTGCAGAAACCACCCTCTCTCCACACTGTCCCATCATCCCATCACACACTCCTGGGGTCAGACACAGAGAGATCCCTCCACACCGTCCCATCACACACTCCCGGGGTCAGACACAGAGTGAAGCTCCCTCCACACCGCCCCATCACACACTCCCGGGGTCAGACACAGAGTGAAGCTCCCTCCACACCATCCCATCACACACTCACAAGGTCACACACAGAGTGAAGCTCCCTCCACACCGTCCATCACACACTCCCGGGGTCAGACACAGAGTGAAACTCCCCCCGCACTGTCCCCATCACACACTCCCAGGGTCAGACACAGAGTGAAGCTCCCTCCACACCGTCCCATCACACACTCCCGGGGTCAGACACAGAGTGAAACTCCCCCCGCACCATCCCATTACACACTCCCGGGGTCAGACACAGAGTGAAGCTCCCTCCACACCGTCCCATCACACACTCCTGGGGTTAGACACAGAGTGAAGCTCCCTCCACACCGTCCCATCACACACTCCCGGGGTCAGACACAGAGTGAAACTCCCCCCCGCACCGTCCCATCACACACTCCCGGGGTCAGACACAGAGTGAAGATCCTCCACACCGTCCCATCACACACTCCCGGGGTCAGACACAGAGTGAAGATCCCTCCACTATCCACACTACCCCTCCCATGGCATGGCAGTTCTCTCCCCAACTTCCCACGGCGTTTCATACCCGCAAGTTCTCCATTTCCCGCACTTCCTGGTTGACATCCTTCAGGATATTGCGACAGCACTCCGCCACCTGCAGCACCCTCTGCTTCTCATCACCTTCCTCTGTTGTTGCGGAGACAAAGGGAAAGTTAGACACGGCCCACGACGGGACAGCGACAATCAACACCCCCTGCTCCACCAGTGTACGGCACACAAAATGCTGGAGGAACTCAGCATGGCAGGGGCTGAATAAACAGTCGATGTTTCTGGCCAAGACCCTTCTCCAGGACTGGAAAGGTTGGGGTGCGCAGCCGGAATAAGAAGGTAGGGGGAGGGGAAGGAGTACAAGCTAGAAGGTGGGGAGGGGGAACGAAGGAAGAAGCTGGGAGGTGTCTGGTGGGAAAGGTGAAGGGCTGATTGGAGAGAGGAGAGTGGACCGTGGTACAAAGGGACACCAGAGCAAGGTGACAGGGAGATAAGGAGTAGAGAACAGGTGAGAGAAGAGCCGGAGTGAGGAATGGAAGAAGAGAGAAGGGGGGAGGGGACAGAAATTAGTGTAAAATAGAGAAATCGATGCTCATGCTTTCAGGTTGGAGGCTGCCCAGATGGAATATGAGGTGTTGCTCCTCCAGCCTGAGCATGGCCCCATCTTGGCGGCGGAGTGACATGTCAGAACGGCCACCGGGAGACCCCGCTTGTTGCGGACGGGAGTGAAGGTGCACGAGAAAGCGGTTCCCCGACCTGTACCTGCTGATGATTATTTTCGTTATTTAGTGATACAGTGTGGGTGGACGAATCAAGCCACACCATTCCAGCGACCACCCACAAACCTGAACCTAATCACAGGACAACTTATAATGACCAATTAAGTGCCGGGAGAGAGATTAGCTGGGGGGGGGGGGGGGGGGGGGGGTGATGAACGAATCAGAATCAGGTTTATTATCACTGGCGTGTGACGTGAAATTTGTTAACCTAGCAGCAGCAGTTCAATGGAAGGGAATCACAGCGGGAGTG